>NW_010110746.1:46569-59171 GCF_000699245.1 Pterocles gutturalis
GCTTAACACAATCACAGGCTTTTATCCCATATCATTTTTATTTCTAGTTGTAGTTTGGGGCATGATATTTTGATTCACATTGCAAGGATTTTTTGATAAAATTATTAGGGTCTTAGAAATTAATTATAAAATAGGTACTCACTATTTGCTACATAAATTTGCAAAGTCAAAGGAACAAAACCCAAAGATATTTTACATATCCCTACACATACTCTCAGCAAATAAAACTTTCATTGTCCAGAGTTCACAGGTATATAACTTTGGATAGAAAGTAGTCCAACAGTTTTCTACTTGACGAGTTTTACATTAAATAATTAGTGCACAACATTTCTTGTGGTCTTTCCTGCAAAACTTTCAGCATTTCAGCTTAATATTCAGCAAAAATAAGTGGTGTTCTTCACTTGAAAATATGTTACATCTTCATCAATGTATTATAAACAAAACATCCTAAAGATCAGTATATTCAATTTCCCCAAGAAAGCGAAAAGGAAAGTCAGCTTTAATTAGTGAGATAGCAGGAAGAGTCAGATGGATACTAAAATGACTATTTTAGAGTACAGAGTATCTGAGGCACACTATCTCAGTAATACTTCAGGTGCCATTCTGATTAATCTTTTGTTTTTTCCAATCTTATATTGGAAAATGTTATCATAAAAAGATAGTTTTTCTTAGGAAATAGAGTAGTGATAGGACTTCTACATCTTCAGCAGTATTCCAAACCTCTCTCTAAGCTTTAAGTACAAGTGACTACACAGAAAAGGAATGAAGTACTCTTGGACAACCTCTATCTAGCCTTACCAAAGCCCTTGGTAGAATATTTTGCTATTTCATTTAAAAAAAAAAAAAAGTCTTTATATACTCCAACCCGTTCACATTCCCACCCCACCACCCTTGGGATTTGATTCAGGACAATATATACAATTTTTAACAAAGAGAAAGAAAAATTTATATACTAAGAGTTAAAATAAAGATAAGTCTTTTCAGAGCATCAAAGCATTTGACTACCTTCATTCCAAACATTTATCTTAGGGTTAATGGCAAAATATAATTTTACATCCACCAAAGCACGCTCAGATGAAACTTAAGCTTTGCAGAACAGTGGGACTTGTCCCACTCTGCATTATATTGACAAACATTTCCACTAAAGGCCACACCACCCACTAACAACAGCATCTTAGCAACGAGGCTAAGGTACTCCACATCAGACTCTTCCCCACCACTAGGTACAGCATCCACAACATGCATCAAAGCCATCTTTACTTCTTAAAACAGCCTTGAGAGTCACACAACAGCGAGATAGATGTGGCTAACAAAGCCAAGACCCTGGAGCACCTACGGTTCACACGAGAAGCCCCTACAGAAGCCCTGGGTCAGGCTGGAGACCATGCTCTGCAAGACAACCCCTGTAGAGGTGGGAGCCAGATACTACCTTTATCTGCATATCACCTGAGCGAAATGCAGATGTACCAGTCATAAGCCATTTTACCTTGACTTAGCTGTGACAGATTAAAGGAGAGATATGTTGCAAACACAGTTGTTCTTGCCTTTTCCCCACCATCCACAAGGCCAAAGCTTTTTGCCTACAGTCTGAACATTGCTACTTCAGGTGCCATCTCTAAAACTCCTGCTGTAGATCTTCTCCTCTTTGAATAACTTTCAGTCACAGAGCACGAAAGCAAACTAGCAGCTTGCCCAGAAGAACTAGGGTTGCAGCTAAGGTTTTGTTTTCCAGGACATGCTGTAGTGCTGAAGCAGCAATCTCAGCCACCCATCTGACCAACACATACTGCAAGCATTTCAGCCCCACACCTGCTTCAAACAACCAAACGCATCTACTTTGTTTCTATCCCTTTATAGAAATCACCTAGCTAGTTCCCAGCTGGATCTGATAAAAAAAAAGCTGACTACCTACCTAGCCTCAAGTTCCTCCTTGCCCACAAAGCAGAACAGTTCTTAAATTTATAAACTAAAAATAAAATATTTATAGCTTTGAGTATGTTTTATAATTAACTGAAAATTCTTTCTACCATTCACCAACAGATTCATGAATGACGATCCTATGTTCTTACATGAGTATAAAAGTTCAGGAAACCAACCTGCAAGCCTTTTAGTAGAAACCAAAATACATTTAGGAGGAATCTTGGTTTTCACCTGAGACTTTCTCCATTCTTTGCAAAGATAGTTTCATAAAAGTAACAGCAAGCAGGCAATGGTTAAAGTGACAAAAAAAGCAGTAGCTGAACTTCACACAGACAATGCCAGGAACAAACTAATGAGGCACTGGTCACTCCTATGTCAAAGAAATCTTAACATTAGGGATGTCATAGATCTCCTAATCACATTTAACTAGTCCCCCTAAATATTCTGGGCTATTCTAAGAGAAAACTGGAGTAGGAAGCAAGAGCTGCCCTTAGGCGTGTGAAAATTATTTTGAATTATCCCTACTAAATGTTAAGACCAGAGGTTGTATTAGCCATGGGGGAGTGGAATGGAGCCTGGGAAAGCAAAATACATGCACAGCACATGAACTACAGGGAACACGCCTCAGAAGGTGTCTTTCTCTATGAGGCAGCAGGTGAAGGTCTAATACCTTTGGATGCATGCAAGGTTTACAAAATAGAAGAGACAGAAAAACATAAATCAAGGGAGAGAACAACTATGTAGAAAAGTGGATGTTTATGGGATGGAATAAAGTGTTATGTTTATGTATGATGGAATTCAAGTCTCCATGGTGACAGAGAGAGCCCAGCTTCTCTCAAAAAAGAGGGAAGACACAGCGGGGAGTAATGCAAGGCAGAAAACTTAAGAGGCGTGGTTATTTATTGGGACATGCTTCAATGTGTCAATAAAGATTTTCAGGGTAAAAGCAGAACTGCCAGTAACTTCCCCAATCTTCTTGTCTTTGAAGAAAGGTGACTGTCACTAAAAAGTTTCCCTCCATTGTAAATAACTGGAAACCTGACTGAAGTGAATGACCATGAACTTTACCAGTTTCAGATCTTGGGGATCTCATGCAATATGCAACTGGTCAATATAAATCTATGTTTATTATTTTTTTGTCGAAAACGCGCTAACCACCAGTGCTACACCATGACAGCGTCACCATCACTTACAAAGTTACATTTAAATATATCTTGAAAAACGAAGGCAAAATCTAATCATTTATTTAGAAAATAACACTAAAGAAACTTTTCTTATATTCTTTCAGCAAAACTTTTTACAGTTTCAAATTCAGCTGAGCTTTGAAAGAGCATGCTTATTCAGGAACAGAGGAAAACACACAGATAGATTGGTGGGGGTCCTAAAATATGATTTACATTTTTACAAGCCAAGAAACTGTGA
Organism: Pterocles gutturalis; assembly: GCF_000699245.1. Taxonomy (NCBI): domain Eukaryota; kingdom Metazoa; phylum Chordata; class Aves; order Pterocliformes; family Pteroclidae; genus Pterocles; species Pterocles gutturalis. The sequence goes on from NW_010110746.1 coordinate 49,912, forward strand.
AGGGAAAAAAGAAAAAAAAGAAAAAAAAAAAGAAAGAAAAAAAAAGTTACACATTTCCAGAGATGTAGCTTGGTGACAAAGCTGTTTTTTTAGAAAACAGGGACTTTTAAAATCTCAAACACATTCATTCCATAGTCTGTATTCAAAGTAAATCCACCAAGCTCTTGCATAAAAGAAGGTGAGCAATCAGCCAGCTACACACTATTCATTAACGATGCAACAAGCTATTTCAGAGAGTGGGATCTTGAAAAGTAAAGGCTGTCATAGAAAGATGCATTTATTTAGAAGCCATTAGAATATTTGTCTCATCTGTTCTTCCATATCCTCACCTGAGCTCAGTCTGTTTAAGAACAATGTAATCAGTCAAGTTGTTTAATAACAGAAGATTCACAATCTTCATAATAAATATGTCCCCGGGCTTTTCATTTTCCAATGGCATTTTCTAAATATGAATCAAAGCAACAGAAAACAAAAAGACTCAGAGACGTCTGAGCAAACCATAATAATTTTAACTTAAACATTATCTGTCTTCTGCAGTCTGTTTACTTTTTAGCCAGTCAGAACCACACACAAAGATTTCTTCAAGAGAACCAGTAGCAGCTATTTAGTGCCAAGCTGGGTTGGAAACTTATCAATATCTTTCTGGATTAAGAAGGATAAGGGAAAGGAAAGAGAAATTTTTTTCAAGGAGAAGTCTTGCAGTCTTAGTGGAAGTCAGCACTTGGTCAAAGCAAGCAGTGGCAAATACTGATCTAGCTATGGAAAAAGACATGTTGGCCTCATTCAGCCAAATCAGCACGAGTGTCCATGAAAAGTGTAAAAAAGGACGTAGAGCAAGGGATGCTGGATTTGTCAGCACTGAGACAAATGCATACACTCCACTCAGTCACCATGGAAGATGTGCTTTCTTTTAGCTATTGCACCTCTACTCTTTGGCTCTCTTTTTCTGCTCCTTCTCCAGCATGGATCTTAAACGTATTTTTGATAAGATTACGTAGATACCTCCTCTGTCCTTCCTGGTGACTGATGATGTGACTTTTTCTTTCCTGTAGAAAACAGATCTAGCTACTCATAGGATTTAGATTGTTAGACCAGATTTTTTTTACATCAGGGAGGAGGCAGTTACTCACTTCAGCAAGTTCTCATTAGCTTTGAAAATATCTCCAGATGACAAAAATTCTTCTTCTCAGTGAAAATGACTAAACCCTACACACTTCAGTAGATCTTCAACAAATCTGAATTAGAACAAAATCAGCCCACCTACTGAGAGAATACCCTAGGGTAGAGACCAAGTTTGCTTGTTATCAAAATGATCCTAGTAGCCTATTAGCAGAAATGAAGCTCTGGGTTTTCTAGGCAGGACTCTGACAAAACAAAACGCTCTTAAGGTATCCAAAGGGAAAGACTGTTGTAACATCAGAATGTGTTATGAGATGTAGTTTACCTCTTGCATTTAACATTGCTTACCTGTGCTCATTCACAAGGATTTTTGAAACGTCTGCATGTGAATTTAAGAGGGTGAAGGCACAGCTTCTTAGTACTGATAACATAGAAGGGAGGTTCTTCTTCATTTTAAGTAGGTGGGGATTTCCTTTCCCCTGTTCTCCACAGCTTTCTTGTCCTCAGCTGCTATAGTACATTATATATTTTGTAAGTCTCTAATTACATTGCTTGGAACCTTCCCTTTATAAAAAAGTAGCAAAATTGTTTAGGAAAACATGAGTGAGCTTCAAGAGGTAAGAAAGCCAAGACATTTGTAATTAGATGGGAAGAAGAGATTGTTGCCTACCAATAGTATCTGCAGTCATTGCACAGTGGACAGTCCATCTTTGGTCAAGGCTTCCAAATGCAACTTCAAAAATAATCATTCTAACAAAAAAAATACAGGAAAAAATGGAAGCAAATAGAAACACACACAATATCAAACCAAAATACCAAAACACACAGATGGTGTACAAAAGGGACAGACAAAGAAATACAGAAATGACAGAGCATGGCAGGAAAAAACCCACCAATTATACACACAGATAAGCAACAAATTAGAGAAAAGGCAGTGCCTGCAGAAATTAGGAGAAAGCACAATAAAGCACAACACGGCAGAGACTAGTCCTTATCCTTTTCTTCAACTCAAATTGCTTCAGATTGTGTTAAGTGTAACAAAATATATTTTCTCTCAACTGAATGCTCTATTTCTCACTTCAGAGCTGAATTCTGTTACTGGCACTTTGGCACATATTTACGTAGAAACTATGCGCTTTTTTCGTCATTTTTCAGAAGTCATCTCCATGTCACTGAGTTTTTTATCAACATTGACACATTTCTAGAAACACTGCTGACATCAATAATTCTCATGGTAAGTATTTATTCAAAGCATTTGTCTTTGGAGAAAAAAATATCTTCCTTTTGATAACCAAACTCATACACTTCTAGTTGTATCCTGCTCTGATACCAGCCTCTGTGCATTTGCGTGCATGTGTGCAAGCGTGATCACAGCAGGTGACAGAAGAGCAGCACCCAGCCAAGTGGAAAATACAATTTCCAGAAAATAAAAACATGCATTCCCAGAGACAACAATCTGCCTAGAGAAGTAATCTGTTAAATTTAGTTATCCACTAACTCAGCAGTGAAAACGATCAAGATTTCCCTAGTGGTTCTCATCTAAATATTCCCTCAGACCCCTATGTTCTTTGTTATAATTAAGAATAGATTTGATACTTAATAGGGGCTGACATATCCACCTAATCTTTTAGGCAGCTATCACTTTGGATGAATAATTGCATTGCACAGTCTCTAAACTTTGGAAAAATATGAAATATAGAGGACATCCTCACTTTTGAAGGAAGGAGGAAGGCATAGGGATTTTTCCAGCTTCTGTAGTTCTTTTCAGTACATGAATATGCATACTGACACATGTTGGCTTGAAGAAAGACACTAAAAACACAGTGGACAACTGGAATGGAGGTTACTAAATCTAAGAAACAGATATTAAACTTCTTCCTGACAAAATCTAGTTGTAAATTAGGATATAAGCATTCTTCTCCTCCCTCTCAGCTGTGTGTGATATTCCACATTCTGGAAACTCTGTAACAAACTTTTCTGGTAAAAGTAAGTTTCGTGTTATGTTCTGAGTGACTTGCCATTACATTCTTCTTTTACTGTCCATCACGAGGCAAAATTCATGCTTTCTAATGTCTCAATCTCTTTCTTGTTGCTCAGTTACCCACTGCTGTACATCTCACTTGCTACCCTTTGTCCACAGAAGTTGTGCATTTCCTTTTTCCAAGAGGGAGCCTCGGCCTCTCTATTTCAATCTGGAACCCACCATAACCTGCCCCATATACTATGCTAAATCTGCTGTGGGGCATGCTTGAACTTAATCCAATGGCTTCTGTGATGAGAGTGGGTTGGAGTATGTGGTATGTGAGTATTATTTACAGAGGATAAATGTTTTCACATTTTTCCTGTCTAGATACACAGCAATGAGATACTGTCTAGATACACAGAAATGAGATACATGCATCTCATTAAGCAAAAATTATCAGCTCTTTTCCTAAGCAGCAATCTTCATTCTCACTTAATAGTCCAACTTTAAGAGAATTGAGAGTGTTTTAATTAAAGGATGCAAACAAATGGTCTGATTTTGAGAGATGCTGAGCACCTGGTATGGCAAACCACAGATGGTCTGTCAGTGCCCCTGCTAGACCCTCATTAAGGGCACACCACAGCACATTACTGTGATGGCCATGCAAGGCAGCATCAATGAGGCTACATTCCTTACTCTCTAGACACAGTAATGTAAATAATAACATCATAACCCACATCATCTAACTGAAGTTAGCCTGGTATCCGCATATCATATTTTATCCCAAATGTGTAGGTATTTATAGTGAAGCAGAAAAGGCAAGAACTGTGAAGCATCAGTCCCTAGGTTGTCCTGGGACTGGGCAAAAGCTCCTAAAGATGGCTCTGATGCCAAACACCTGCTGCTGCCTTGCGGGTTCAGCAAGCTCCTTCCTACCTCTCCTGTCCATGAAGCCACCCATTGAGCCCCATTACGCTGCTCTGAGGAGGTCTCGTTCTTGAGCTGACCCTGCTCCAAATCTGTGTCACGCTGATTCCATCTCCCTTCACACCACACAAGCTAGTCGGGATATGTATAATAGGCAGGTATGCTCAGAAAGGAGAGCAAAAGAGTAAAGGGATTTAAAAAAGGGAGAAGGTGGTCAACTAGAGCTCTTCTAAGAGCAGAGCAGTAAAAATTGAAAAGGCTTGTGTAACCCCTGTGATGCTGAGTTGTTACCCTAATAAATGTCTCTGCCAAGGAGGTGTTTCTTCTCCAAGACAGTGGAGACTAAAAAACAACTTTCATACTTACCGCTCATGAACTCAGTGGGAGGAAATCTCTTCAGGCATCACTACCTCCACATAAATTTCTTACATCAGTTTAAGATGTTTTGTCTTGTTCTTGGTGTCTTTGGTTATGTCAGGGCCTCTTCTTCATCCCCCAGAAAGCAAATGCGTTGTGACCAGGGATGGCTCTAACCAAGGGCATAGTGGGGCCCACCCCCATCACAGCTGGGAAAACCTCACTGAAACCTTTCTTTGTCTTATGGCTGACATGCAGCAGCAAGATAACACAATGGAGGTGAGGTAACAAAGATGTATCAGGTAACAACAGAAGCAGCAAATACCAAGTTACAACATGTAGCAGCTTGCTACCACAAGTAACTAGTTTCCACAGTGAGGTTTTCCTTGGAGGGTGGTCAGCAGTGCGAAACAGTTCACAGAGCTCCCATACTTTCAGGCACCTTAGCCCTCATTGTGAATTTTACTGGCTATTCCCAAGGTCACAGAGGATGGGAATGTGACAACTCAGGCTGAGCATGACAAGGTGCGTGCAGGAGAAAGCTACAAAGGTCCTTTACAAATGAATAGCTATTTTTTCATTGTTGTTGTTTTCTGCTTCACAACTAAACACACTTGTCTTCTTAGCATTATCTTGGTAATGAATAACCCATACTGTTCTTACCTGGTACGAAACTCCTCTCACAATCACAATATATTATATGCAGACACACACACTACTCCCTGCTACAAAATATTCTGCTGAGATGCTCACAGCTAAAATACGTTAAAGAAGCCACTGACTGTGTCTATATACAACTAACTGTAAATTCACCCCACCCCAGTTTGCCATAACTACAGTGCCTCAGACAAACAGCCCTTGGCCTGTGCTCTTCTCTGAACTATGCCTGGGCATCATCTCAGGGTGCTAGCTAGCACAGGCTGCTGTCACATCTATGAGTGTGATACAGATTAAACAGCATGGGCAATGATATGCTCAAGTCCTTGCTCTGGCCCTGCTTTGTTTACTGGAAAGACGTGGCTCTGTAAGTCTGCACAGGCGTAACCTGAGCTGAAGAAGGAGAAGGGAATAGTAGGTACCTATTAACATCCTAATCCATTTGCAGGACAAAAGTGGGAGTTTTACCACACTTTTCACCAACATGCTATTATTACTCTTACAGAACAAAAGGCTTCCAGTGCCTGGAAAGGAAGAAGTATATGAGGAAAAAGCCACAGCATCCCCATCTGATTAACCTCCAGGCCTGTGAATACGATCCAGGCAGAGAGGAAAGGTGGCTGTCTGCAAACCCCAGCCACCGGATTTACATTAGTGAATGGGAAAGGATGAAGCAGCAGGGATCAACTAAAGCTCCTTGACATCCTGGAAAGAAACATCCCAGAAAGAAAGAGAGCCTGCAAACAAAATAATGCCACACAGGAAATACAAATTATCCACTTGATTTATTGCACAAGGGGAATTTAAATGTGATTAAAAAGGCCGCAGAGGTATCAAGTCTCTGAAGGGAGGAGAGCTTACAAAGGATGGTGGGTTTGTCTCCATCCTTCTTTCACTCGATATTGATCCAAGGCAGAATGTGAAGACAGAGAAAGAGGAAAGCAACCTGGACTTCATGACTGGATACTGGAATTTCAGACACCACGCTAACCTGAGGATTCCCTGCCCCACTCTTCTCCCACACCAGCTTTACCCACCAGCTCATTATCACCTACCACACCAGCCCTGGGGAGGGAGACCTGAGATGCCAGACAGGCCATTAGCTGGCACACACAGGAAATAAGTCATACAGTCACATCTCTTCCTGAAGCTTTGAGTGCACTTCAGGGCAGTGCTGCTTTTTTGATCCCGCCACCCCCCCAAGGTGATAAATGCAAAGAGCTGAGAAAGGCTGTCTTTTGAAGTGGAGGGTGGTTGTGACTCATGCCAATCTTCCAAAGCCTTGTTGATGTCTTCAGATCCAGATTTTCTGATCTAGTTTGTGAAGAGTTTATAGTATAATGGACAGAAATCCCTCTTGTTCTCCTGACCACAGACGTACCTGGACATTTGTTTCTGAGCAAATTTCTTAGATGCTGGTGACTAACTCTGTCAGCTCAAGGAAGAAGCTGGGACTAGCACCATCACTGGTGATGAACATTGTTAGAAACAAATGATATGGAATGTTATCTTGAATTCAAGGAACACAATTATTTCATTGTTCATCTAAGAAAATGTTTCTCTCTGCATCAAGTGTCTCAGAAAGGGACTGAAATGCATATCACAAAACTCAAGAGTGTTCTGCATCCACAGACCAGCCACCATGCCATTTTTTATTTGCTTTTTATTTATCATTCAAACAATCCATTATTATTATTTGTGTGTCATAGTGTCTCAGAGCTTGGGTCCAGGATCAAGATTTTAATGTGTTGGGTGCTGTGTAAACTCAGAGCAAAAAAGACTGTCTAAAAAAAAATTGAGATATAAGTACATAAAAAGCATGTGCCTTCTTCCTCCAGTAAATGTTGTGGCCCTGTATGCCGCTATTACTTGTTCATTGGCCTTTTTTTAAACTGCAGGGGATATCGAAACTAATGCAAACACCACTTAAGCTCAGTAAAACTTTCCCACCATTGCTTGACTGCCAGTTTGACACACACTTTTTTCCAAACAGAAGTTTAAAACAAACAAGAAGCAATTTTCCCTAAGCCCAATGGTTAGGTCTGCTGTAGAACAGCTTGCTGGAGGGATAGAGTAGATAACAAAAGTATAAATGTGTTCAAAAAGTGTCTGTAGACACCTTTATGAAAAAGATCCCTCAAGGAGAATACATACAAAGGCATAGTGAGTGTTTTGAACTTGTACTGCCTAAGCTTCAGCAAGATGAGAGGGTGTACCAGGACAAGGATATCTCTGCATTTGCCCAGGTCTTATACTCTTTTCCTAAGTACCCACTGCCAGCTTTCCTCAGAGAGAAAACAATGGACTTAGAAGGACTCTTGGCCTGACCCAGTGGGACTGTTCCTGTGTAAAAGAACACACACACAAATTTACTCTGAAAAATAAGCTTTCAATTGCTACCTGTTATAATTAAAACAGAAAAGTTCCTTCTTGCTACCATCACAGCTACGAGGCACACCAACTGTGCAAGAGGCCACTACACGGAGCAGGGGGCAGCTTTGCTCATGAAGTACAATCTTTGAACCACAGTTTGAAAATGGAAGAACATACAAAGAAAAAAGCAGCAATGAGCAAACCCAAAGCAAACACCACAGGAAGCAAGAGGTCCTATTGAGATATTTGAAGAAGGAGCTGGAGAGATCATACTCATACTGTGACATCCTTGCACACTGTTTTGGGAGTTACTAGAGAATTTCTGCCACTATCAATGTCACTTGAGCAGTTTTCCCTAGGAGAAAGTCTTTTTAAGAGGTTTATAGGCACTGCAGAAAAGTCATATACTAAATTGTCATTTCTAGAGAGTTCTGAATATAATGGCAACAATCTGAAGCCAGATGCAGACCACAGAGTGAACACAGGTTAACCATAAACAGTCAACTCTTACTCAACAGGAGGAGTGGACAGAGCAGGACTGTTTTGCTTAACCTCTGCTATTTCTAAAGTCACTTGTAGTATAATTTAAAAATTATTTTAAAAATTAAGTCATTAATTCAAATAATACATACTTTTACTGGTTTCTGACAGAGGAGAAGATGGTATTCACTAGTGCCAAAACCCACAAAAGAAAAACCTGTGTTCACCTCATATAAAACTGGAACTTAAAAATCCTGCAGAAGATGAGTCCTAGGCAGCCACCTCAGAACCTGTCAGACACCAAATGATCCAGGGAGACTGTCTCTAATGAGACTGATGAAACTACAATGTGGCTGTGTAGTGCAGGTAGTTGTTAGAGCTGGTATCTATAAAGGTTTTCCTTTGCCTTTTTTAATGTCCAAAGGTAGAAATGAACTTCCAGCACTGTCAGCTTTATAAAGCTTTTGTGGAATAAAATTTTGCAACAGTATGTAAGGGCTCGTTTCTTTGAAACACATTTTTGTTTGCTTCAAAAAGAAAGATTTGTATAAACAGAGGTTCAAGTGAACAACAAACATCATGAGCTAAAGGAAAGGGTATACACGATTTACTCACTAGCACCCAGGATTACTTAGTACCAAGGCAAAATATGTATCAGGGTAGTGAATTGTGTACAGCGTGTAAAGAGGAGCTCAAAGCACTGCTTGCAAACAGGTCGTCCATGTGGTACTCAGCCTCCTCAGATGATGGGCCAGAAGCAACCACTGAGATATGTCAAAGCCCAGTGCTGAGTGCAGGCAAGAGGGAGCAAGAAGGCACTGAATAGGTGTGTGCAGCTGTTGGTAGGTGCTGAAGAGCTTGGAGCTCAGCTCAGGGCCAGCAGATCAGTTACCTCCCAGACATGGCTAATCACATCACTAAGGCACCACTCACTTCAAAATCTCCTGGTCCAAATACATGAATCTGCCAGCTGCTCTTTCGCCTTTGCAGAAGAACTGAGCACTTGTCTATCTCTGCACTACATTACATGCAGCCTGCCACCTCTTCCTCACAGACCGGTCATAACATTTTGGAGGAGGCTGACAGATCTTCTGAAGATCCCAAATCCCACAGAAGTCGGGTGCTTGAAAAAGACCTTCCCCTTCTTCCCCCCAGCAAGGCAGAGACTGAAAAGACAACGACTGAACAGCAGCCTTTCCACCTAATGTAGGACACAACGAGGACTCGCGCGGCTCCTCTCAGCTCGCGCCCGGCCCAAGAAGCCGGTAAGGGGGCATAAGCGCAGCCCAGCCCTCCCGCAAGGGACCCTCTCGCTGCTGCTCACCCCTCCCCACAGCACGCCGCGCCGGAGAGGGGAGAACCACCCGGCAGGTGGGCGCATCCC
>NW_010110747.1:0-2241 GCF_000699245.1 Pterocles gutturalis
GCTGAGATTGATTGGGGAGGTGGGGGGGTTCCTGTGTCCCCCAGCAGCGAGGATGCTTTTTTTCCCCCTCCCCCTGCAATACAAGCACCCTGGGGTCTCAAGCAGGAGCAAACCCCCAGCCACCACAAAATCCCTTTTTCCTAAGGAACAAACCCACCCACTTTCCCCCTAACTGCCGGGGGCGGGGGAACCAGCAGAGCCGCCCCGGGAGCCGCTCCTTCCCACCCCACAGCACAACCCCACCAGTGAGCAGCTTTGCAGAGACAAAGATGCTTTAAATATACAATTGCACCTTGGAAACAGAAAGGCACCGCGTTAAATAAGAAAGCAATTGACCGCTGTGTCCCTTTGCTCGGCCACCCGTCATCACCCGGGCTCGCTGGCGTAACGCTTGCTGGGCGTCTCTGTGCCTCTCGGAACATACCGATGCTTTCAGAAAACAACTCCAGCTGTGTCTGGCATTTCACTACTATTAAAATTCATAATTCTGCTGAATGAAAAATAATTTTTTTCTTTTTTTTTTTTAGCAAACCAAGGGAGTAATGAAACTTTTCTTTAGTAATTTAGTGTTTGGCAGAAAAAGGGGCATGGGAGAAAGGGTGAGAGAAACTGAGATTATATTAAAAAAAAAAAAAAAGCTGTGAAAAAAGATATTGCTGTGCATTTCTTATGCACCGGAGCCCATTTTTGGTGGCGTGCTTGGAGATTCGGTCTCATGGCTCCCGTTAACAGTAACAGGAGCAGAACACCTCAACAGCTGGAAAAAAGCAACAACAGAAACACAACTAATGTTTTACAAAAGGCAGCAGCCGTGGGGCACAGCACACGATGCTGAACATGCCACCAAGCCGGATGGGTCCCTGGGGATGGGGGTAAATCAGGGTGGTTGCACCCAAGTCAGCAGAGTGACGGCGATGTGTAGCGGCTGCAGATTCGGCCCCATCGAACCTGCAGCTGGGTGACAGCTCCAGCCCTGGGCGCTGCTCCCGGCTCCGCCACCGCCTTTCCCCCACGGCGTTTCCCACCTCATTTTGCCCCAGCTGCCCAACCCGCCTGGACGCAGCAGGGCTGGGGAAGGCTTTGGGAGGTTTATTCCCCCCGTGAGCCCACACCTTCCCCTGCTCTCCCGTGGGAGCTGCACCTTTCACCCTGGCCAAAATGATCTGGGGGCAGCTACGGATGCTTTGGGCTGACCCCAAAGGATCGATCCCAACGGACCCAAGGGATGGGTCCCGAGAAGCCAGGGGAGGGGGCAGCAGGGTCGAGCGTCCCCCAGGGACACAGCCACTGAATTGGAATTGCCCCCAGTTGCACACCCTCCTCCCCACGTCCCAGCGTGGGAGCCCTGCCCAGTGGCGTGGGGGGCTTCGGTCTCACTAATCGCTCCCACAACCCGCTCCTGCCCTCACCCAGTCCTTCAGCAAAGCGCCATCACACCTTGACACTGTTCCCCTGGGACATCGGGCCAGGACCCCCCCCCAACACCCCATCCCTGCCCAGGGTCCGGACACGGTGCTGCTGCCTGGGCACCCACCCAGCCAGGGGACCAGAGCCCCTGACTGCCAGCCGTGGCCGCCTCCCCGGAATATTGAGAAATCTGGAAAGAGCTCAACCAAAGCGTGGTGGGGAAAAATAAATAAACTGCTGGGTGCACGTTCCGCGGCCACCTGCCTGTGGAAGTCCGTGTTCCCGGCACCTCGCTCCTTAGACAACCCTCGACACGGGCTGCACCTCGCTGTCCGTCCGCTCAGTGCTAATTAGCATTGCTCGGCACTAATTAGCATTGCTAATTGCACTGATGGTGACCATAATTTTCCTGCCCTCTCTCCCCTGCCCTTGCACCTGGGTTCAATCGCCCGATGAGACCCCGCGGATAACCACCGAGGGAGGAGAAGGTTCACCTCATCGCGACATCGGCTCCTATGCTCTGGGGAAGCAGCGAAGGGAGAGCCACGGTCCCGCCGGAGGGGACAGCTGCTGGGCCTTGGTTACTTGGGGACATGGAGAAAAGTTCACTCCAATTAATTTTTTTTTTATTAAGTGGATAGGCGTTAATCCCCCTACACTGATCTGGAATGAACGCAGCTTTAAGGAGATTTTTGCCTAATCCACTTCCCCGCCCGCCCCAAAAAGGCGCAGCTGTTTGGGGAAGGAGCAGGGTTTAGCTAATCCACTGAAATTCCTGTGGCTGGTTCATTCAGATTAACCTCTTCCGGCATCTCCCCCCAGACAAGGGGCCGG
>NW_010110747.1:2256-4083 GCF_000699245.1 Pterocles gutturalis
CCCCGGCGCGCCCAGCCCCCCCCCGGCCACCTCCCCTAGCAATGGCACTGGCTTCTCCTCCCACCGCCGTCTGGAGACCCCACACCCAGGGATGTCCCTACAACAGCCACGACAGCAGGGCCGGTGCGGGGGACAGACAGCTGGGGGCTTCACGGTGGCTTGGAATGGTGATGGGCAGAGAGGAGAGGAGAAGCAGCGGAGATACCCAGACACAGACGGGAGGGAGTGGGCAGCTCTGCCCATGCTGCAGGGGGGAGCTGATGGTGCTCCGGGGAGGACATCCCACCCTGGGACACCGTCCCCAGAGCACCAGCAGCTCTGACGACTCAGCAAAGCCCCGGTGAGGGACACCACGGTCACAGCAGGCAGATGCAATCCTGTCCCCAGCACCAGCGCGCTTCTCCGATGCAAACCAAGAGACCAGATCAAACGTCCTGGATGCCGACGGTCCCCAAAGGCACGTGCCCGGGTCCCACCACCACCGCAGAGGAGGCCACAGCTGCTCTGCTTCCCCCGCCAAACCCTGGGATGGGATCACAACCCACCAGGCGGACACAAGCCAGCAGACCCCCCCCCATGACATGGACACAGAGCCCAAACCCCAGGGCATCAAAAATGGGCGAGCACAGCGAGACGGCAGCGGTCACACCTAGCAGAGCCAGGTTCTGGAGGTGGCTGAGCATGGCTGGGACATGCACGGCCATTCCCCCAGAGCAGGCGGATGGACCAGGTCGTCTTTAAAGGTCCAACCCAACCCAAACTTTTCTATGAAGGACATAAGCCGAAATGAGAGCAGTGGAGAAATCGCTGATGGGGTGAAACGACTCGTCACGGGAGTCCTGTCGGCGTGGACTTGGCCTCTCCTCCGTCATCACTCCAGAAGTTTCTGGCTCTTTCGAAATCCAGAGGGCTATCCGCGGGACAGAGGGCTCTCAGCGGGAATAGCTGCAGGTCTCCTTCAGGCTCTTTGAAAATAACCTGCAAGGCCCTCAAGCCGTCACTGGCTCAGCATCCATCCTGGCAAGATCTTGTACAGAAGAGGCACCGGAGCAGCTGATGCCACAGGTGTGGAATAACTCCCTGCGGCTCCTGGCGCGGCAGGGACGCTGCGGGAGTGGGAGACGTGCAGCACCTGGATGAGCGCACGAGCCGGGCGTGAACCCCCAGCCCCACCACCCGCCTTCCCATCCGCAGCTCAACGAGGACAGGCAGCCGGGGAGCTACCCCACCTCTCTGAGAACTTGAAAATCTGCCGCAGGGTCTCTAAATCCATTCCTTCTCTTAGAAACCCATTGATTCTTTTTTTTTTAAAGTCAAATTCAATGTTTAAGAGTAATGATTTCCAAGTGAACGTAGAGCGGCTCAAATACATCAGCAGCTTTTATGGGTCGGAGACAAAAAAGCCTCAATTCAGCCCCTACCGAACGCAAATGCGTCTGTCCCCATCGCAGAACAACAGCGTTGGTGGCGAGTCGGCGCAGAATAACCTCCAGAGGTGATGCCTGATGATTTCTCCCAGGGCAGGGGCCAGCAGCGATGCTCTCCTGGTCCCCTTCAGAGATGCGAGGCGGGATGCGGGCAGGGATGCAGGCAGGGATGAAGGCAGGGATGCAGGCAAGGATGCGGGGATGAGGGCAGGGATGAAGGCAGGGATATGGGGATGTGGGCGGGGATGAAGGCAGGGATGCAGGCAGGGATGCGGGCAGGGATGCGGGCAGGGATGCAGGCAGGGATGCGGGCAGGGATGAAGGCAGGTATGCAGGCAGGGATGAAGGCAGGGATGAAGGCCGGGACGCAGGCAGGGATGCGGGGATGCGGGCAGGGATG
>NW_010110747.1:4148-5032 GCF_000699245.1 Pterocles gutturalis
GAGGGAAGGCAGGTATGCAGGCAGGGATGCAGGGATGCGGGCAGGGATGAAGGCAGGGATGTGGGCAGGGAGGCAGGCAGGGATGAAGGCAGGGATGCAGGCAGGGAGGTGGTCAGGGAGGCAGGCAGGGATGCAGGCAGGGATGCGGGCACGGATGCAGGCAGCTTTACTGCTGAGATCTCTCCAAACCAACCCTGAAACAAGCCGTCCCTCCCTCCCATCAAACGGCCCGGAGCAGCATCGTCCCACTGGCCTGTCAGGAAGATGCCATCGCCCCCCAGGAGCAGAGGAATGATCCCTCGGGGCTGGGGCCGGCGCGTGGAGAGCTCCCAGGGCAGAGATGGAGGGAATGGGGACCGGGGACCGCAGCCACATTTTCTCAGAGGGAGAGCACCACTGCAGGCACCGAAAGCCGATGGGCTCAGAAATAACGGTCTGAGCTCGCTCTTAATTAAAACCTGGCTGCTTGCTGTTTTCATCACAAGCCCTGCTCTGACTTGCAGCAACATTTAAAATTAAATATACATAAGTGCTTTCAAAGAACTGTTAATTTGAAGGTCATTAAATGGCATAAAATACATTCATTTTTCTTCCAGAAAGAGGCCCACAATAACACTACTAACACACGCTCCTCTCCCACGTTCAAAAGCTCGCTCTCGCCCCGGATGCGCGAGCGCCCGAGTTCACCTTCGCCTGCAGTGGCACAACGTCTCGTTTTAATGACTGCCGCTGAGAAAGCCGCTGCCTCCTCCATCGCACGCCGCGTGGTCTGCCAGGGATGGGGCTGGGTAAAAGACACGGCAAAGCCCGGGGGAAACCGTGCACCTGAACTGACAGTGGGGATTTCTGGGGGTGGGGATGGGGGGAGCGACACAGTGGGGCTG
>NW_010110748.1:0-12189 GCF_000699245.1 Pterocles gutturalis
GTTTCTGGGCTGCCAGCGCACATTGCCGGATTGTGTTGAGCTTCTCATCCCCCAGCACCCCCAAGTCCTTCTCCTCAGGGCTGCTCTCAATCCGTTCCCCTCCCAGCCTGTGTTTGTGCTTGGGATTGCCCCGACCCACGTGCAGGACCTTGCACTTCGCCTTGTTTAACTCCATGAGGTTTGCATGGACCCACCTCTCCAGCCTGTCCAGGTCCCTCTGGATGGCATCCCTTCCCTCCAGTATGTCAACTGCACCACACAGCTTGGTGTCATCGGCAAACTTGCTGAGGGTGCACTCGATCCCACTGTTTGTGACTCCAACAAAGATGTTAAACAACACCAGTCCCAATACTGACCCCTGAGGAATGCCACTTGTCACTGGTCCCCACTTGGACATCAAGCCATTGACCACAACTCCTGAAGTGCCACCATCCAGCCAGTTCCTTATCCACCAAGTGGTCCATCCATCAAATGTATATCTCTCCAATTTAGAGATGAGGGTGTCATGTGGGACTGTGTCAAAGGCTTTGCACAAGTCCAGGTAGATTATGTCAGTTGCTCTTCCCTTATCCACCAATGCTGTAGCCCCGTCATAGAAGGCCACCAAATTTGTCAGGCAAGATTTGCCCCATGTTGGCTGTCACCAGTCACCTCCTTGATTGCCATGTGTCTTAGCATAGTTTCCAGGAGGATCTGCTTCATAATCTTGCTGGGCACAGAGGTCAGACTGACTAGCCTGTAGTTCCCCAGGTCTTCCCTTTTTTTCCTTTTTAAAAATGGGGAGTTTGTTTCCAGTGAGTGGGAACTTCACCAGACTGCCATGACTTCTCAAATACCATGAATAGTGGCTTAGCAACTTCATCCACCAGTTCCCTCAAGACCCGCGGATGCACCTCATCAGGTCCCAGGGACTTGTACACCTTCAGGTGGTCTGTAGCAGACCGCCACTATAACGTCACCTGTCCCTGCCCTCCCTTTGATCCTGACCCACAAGCTCTCAGTCAGCTCCTCACCCATCCCCAGGTGGAGCTCCATGCACTCCAGCTGGTCTCTGACGTAGAGGGGACACCGCCTCTTCGTCTCCCCTGCCTGTCCTTCATGAAGAGCCCGTATCCCTCCATTCCAAGACCCCAGTCATAGGAGCCATCTCTGTGTTATCTTCAGATCTGGTGACATTTATGTCACCTGCCCACTGCAGGTTTTCCCTTTCCATTGCTCTCTCTGTTCCATGAGTCCTGTCTGAAATATTTGACCTTACCTGCAGAATAAATTCATTTGTAGCATTATTGAAGAACATTTCATATTTGGCAGGATCATTCATTTCCCCTTGCATACGTGTCCATTTCACATCAGGGGTTGGGACGCCTTTGACCACAGCTCTGAAAACAGCATTTTTACCTTTGAAAAGAAGTAAGAAATAAGTTATTTATGACAGGCTTGAACATGAGGACTCTCACACCAGGCTCCCTACATTATCTACAGAGTGATCCCCAGAGTAAGCCATCTCTGTTGTCTTAGGCAGAAACATCTTTGATTCTATGATCTTTGAAAATAATTATGTCTTTCTGTTTTCTCTGTAAAAGATGCCTAAATTACTAGTTTAAGTTGCATTAAATCCCCAAATTCCTGCAAGACATCTGACACAATCTCCACTCTAACTGAGATTACTTGAAAACTAACTTTAAAATTCACCACTAAAACATACGGTCTCAGCCTGTGTTTTTATTGCACAGCCACGTGTATAGAGAAATGACATACAGAAGAGAGCAATTGTTTGGTATCATGGTCTGATTTTGAACTCCCTCAATATTTGGGCAGGGCCAAAGAGCAAGCAGTTACTAGCTCAAGTCCAAGCTGGGCTACCTTTCCCCATATTCCTAATACAGGGTTTGCCTGTATTCAATCATAAAAGGCCTTTAAAACAGAGTGCTAGCCTGCCAGACATGACTGCTAACATCCTCTGATCATCTCTGAAGTCAATGGTGCTATAGCAAGTTCACTCTAGACTTGCTTCTGGCAACACAAAATGCCCAGACCCATTCTCATCACACACATATTCCCCTACAAGTTCCCATTGCTTCTCCATTCTTACAGACTTTTGTTGTGACCATGCTGAGCAGGGTGTTAAATAACAGGACTCACTGTGCTGGAGTCTCCTGTCTCTAGACACCAACAAAGTTCATCTGTGAGTAGTTCAGCTCCTGGTCTCTTTTTCATTTGGATACATTTGGATTCATCAGGAGGTGGAAACAAGAAGATACCCTCTCTGCACACTTGCAAAAACACATTCTTAACAGACAACGCTGTACCACAACTGGGAGGACCCACACAGGGTAGGGTGTTTCCCCATGTCCGCCCTACGTGTCATCTTTCTGCAATATCTTCTTTGTCTGCTAGCCTGGCACTGCCTTGCACTCCAAACACACCAGGATTTGCTCTTGGGAGAGGCAAGGAAGGGAGAGGAGGATGGGGTTCACCTGTGAGCTCTCTCCTTCATCTCTGCTCCCCTAAGAACCTGAATATACTGCATCTGCCCACAGAAATCTCCAACAGCTTTACCACTGCCTAGGACAAACCTTTTTCTTCCACAAGGGCTTTAAAGACATAGAAAACACCACGAAACAACACATCAGGGAAGTGACTTTTGTAGGTAAGTGGGAGTGTCACAGGCAATAGAAATGGAGATGAGTTATCCATGATGTAGCTCAGGGCGGAAACGATTACTATTTTTCTTTTGCAACAGTTTTGGTCTTCAGGTGACAAACACTGTTAAAAATTCTCTCCAGAAAGTCTTGCAGAATTTTCCACACCCTTCTGCAGTCACCACCAAAAAGATTACTCGATGCAGCAAGCACCTGCCACGTAGCCAACAGATTCCTACCAAAGGTCATCTTCCAACTTCTTCTGATATTGCAGTACTATCTATTATTAAAGTCTGTTTCCAATTGATTATACCTTTGTCAAATTTTAGCCATTCTGGCTGCAATTTCCCATGCTTGCCACCTCTCACAGGACACAACTCCACAGCTAGGAAGTCAGCTAATCCATGCACTGAACACATTGGGGTGATGATGATGTAATTAAAGACGCTCATTGTGCATCTGCATAGACGCTCAATTCAGTTTACACAGTGACCAACCTGAATGCCCTAACATTTCATATATGAACTACAAGGAACCTACTGCAAAGGAAATAATTCTGAAAATTTAGACAGGGTGACTGACCACTCCCTCACCTTGGTTCACGCCTGAAATTTGCAGGTGGATGGAAGGTGGAGGAGGAGAATGGATGTGCCGCTAGAGGCCACTGTGCTCCTTTGTAAAATCTCAATGGCGGTGAAAACCAACAGATGGATGTGACAACACTGAAATCCAGGGTGCTAGAAAGGGTTCAGTCTTGTGAGGGAAGAGGAGCTACACAATCTGCGCCAGGCTATCCCACTCAAAAAAAAAAAAAAAAAAAAAAGTGACTCTCTGCAAGGGTGGAGAGATTACTGGAAGGCTGCCAATTGATTTTCGGTCTTGGCTCATTAGCTGCCTTCTCTGTACTCTATGCAAGATCCATATTGTTTCTTGAAGGAGAGGTACAGCCTGAATAGCAACAGCAGTCTGTATATCTACTTTAAAAAGAATCTGATCTTCCGTGCTTGAACGCTCGTAATACAAGTAAGTTCAACAGGATAAAACACCTCTCAATGTGCTCTAATCTTTTGCTGCAAAATACTTACTTTGAGAGCTTCCTGCAGAATTCACAGATTCTGACCTCACATACACTAGCAAAACTCAGGAGACCTTCATCAGTACAACAACGACTTTGGTCACACAAGACTTTTTAATGGTCTACTCAAATCTGTAGAAACTGACTTATTTAATGACAATAATTGCTTCATGTAGGTGAGACATGGAGTCAACCTTCCAGGTCTGTGACTTGGACTGTTTGTTGAGAATCTCACCTTCCTGCAATGTCAGAGTAACAGGTTTCCGCTCAAAGTCAGGTGTACTGCATCCTTTTGGAATATCCTCCACAAACTGGGTGACAAGAACCCCTGGGACAGCAGATTTCTTGAAGGACTTTACTAGAAAGGCAAGGAAGAATACATTAAATTAAAATAATGTTTGTCCTTTAGAAACCATCTCTCAATCTGCCTTGCCTCTCTGTAGAACAGTAACTGTTCCGGCTCAGCTCCTCTTGGACTCTAAAGGCCCCATCCATTCTAGAACTACAGGCTGTAAGCGTGTCCAAAGGCTGGAGCATTAAGGTCTGTGATTTTTGTGCTGACTTATCGCAAAGCTAGGGCGAGTGGGAAAATCTGCAGTCAAGATTGCAATCCAGGGCCACATCAGCTTACAGGTCTAGCGATGATTTGGATGAAGAATGCTTTACATCAGTTGTTATTCCAAATGAAAGTTCAAAATCTGGCATGAGAAAGACACTATTGCAAGGTCAGCAGAATCTGACAGGCCAGTTACTGACGTCTGTCTCTGTGGTGGTGAGAGGCAAACACCAAATTGCCAAACAACAAGAAAAGCAAGTTGGGCTTATTCTCAGGGGTACCCCAGATAGTTTTTGTAGCTGTGTCTGTTCTCTCACCTGCCTGATGGCTTGTCATGATGCTCTGCTCAGCTGCTTGTTGTCAGCACTGAGATTACGGGTTCTCCTGTGAAAAAGACAAATCATTTCATTATTTACAGTTCACAAGGGATATGACAGACCGTAACACTGCTCACTTTATGATGCAGTTGGCACTTCCTTGCTTGCCACATCCTAGCAGCCAGGTTGAGACAGGCCTGACAATCAACACATCATGACATGTCTTTCCAAAACACATCATGACACAGTTTTGAACCAAAACAAACCAGGTACAAAAATGGCTGGTAGGGCTAAATGTAAAACATACACATCTAACAGCATCCCTCTGTCACCTCTTCCATTTCCATGTCATCTGGCTTTCCTCCAAAGACCTCCTCTCGTGTTTCAGGCAAATATTACACCACATGGCACTCACGCGGTGAGTTCTGATGGATGGCGAGAGCAGTTGCTGAGAAGAAAGCCACAGAGATGGATGTCTAAACTGAGGCATGAGGCAGGAGCACATCCTGATCTAAATTAGCTTGTCTAAATTAGCAACAGGCCTGAGAGCAAACTATAAGCTACTACTTACTTTAGAAGGAAATGGTAAAATGTAAACTTGGCATTAACTAGTTATTGTTATAGATCACTCATGTGACCTTCTGCCAAAGGCGTATCTCTCTCTGTATTTATAAATTGGACAACATGTAATGTAACACATCACCAGCTTGCAAGCAAACTGTGAAGGCAGATTCCTTGTCATATGAGAGATGCTCAGAAACTATAGAGTTACTGGAGCTCTGAAAGAGCAATTAGATTAGATTCCCATGTGGGATTAATGCTGCGTCTCTGTTTACCCTCTGCACTCCTTCAGTCAACACAGTCACACAAGAACATGCGACTTTTAACAGTTTTAAAAGGCAGACGGACTTTGTCAGCACACCTATGACCTTGTTTCTCATCCAACCTACTGTCACCACACTACACCCCATGAAAACTCTGGGTAGGACCCCAACATTTCCTCGTTATACATTTAGCTCGGAGTTGCATTATCTGGGTAATACTTAGTTTCAGCTAAGAGTATAAGACAACTAAGCTAACAGAAATAATGCTGTGTGCCCCATAGATAGGCCAAAGAAAGTGTAACTCACTGTACTCATGGGTCAAATTCTGAACCAAAAGGATAAACTTTTGTTTTCCATTAATCGGTCATTGCAAATAGGAAAATGGACATCTCTCCACCACGAATCACTGGCTCCACTGTTGTCCCTAACACTAATCTTATTTTAGGGCTCTGCACGCTGTACAAATCTCATAAATAATTACCGCATCACTACTGAGTGCTTGAAAAATCATTCTGTGAGCCTCACTGACTAGTGGAAATGCTTGTGAAACAACAGAAATGGGAAATGATACATGGGACTGTGCAAACAACAGCCAAGTCCTCTCTTTCTATCACCTCCCTGGGCTGGTGGGGGTGACTTTCGTCGCTATCCACCAAAACACGAGCGTCACAGTTCAGTGTTGCAGCTTTTGGGTGCTGGTATTTTGGCGTATCACGTAGTTACTTCTGTAAACCATTGGTTGACGTTTTAAAAATTGCAAATGAAGGAATGAACAGCTTGTGGAAGGGAAAAGCCACAAAACTGAAATGAAATTAAGATGATTCCAGGGCACCCTACCCTGCACCAGGCAGGCATTGCACAGCAAATGGCAGAGATTTTCACAGACTCTTGATCATCCTCTTCTGATGGATTTAATTTGTCCTCCAAAGTGCTGAACTGTATTAATAGCAAACATTATAATCCCCTTTTGCAGTCTTGTATCTTCCTAAACATGTCACCACTCCTGGAGCTGAAATGTCTAATGCATACAACTTTCAACAAACGTGATTACTTGTCATTAGCTCGCAACAGTGTTCCACTAAGATCTTTTTATGTTACGCTCATGTTTAATCTTTGCTACTCCCGACTTCTTCCCCTGGCTCCATACAATACTGAAAAGCATCCACACCGAAACATGAATGTGGTCCAAATCCTCCGGTCCAAAGCCATCAAGAAATTTATTTTCTTATGTTACCAAACGCATCATCTAATGACAATTGTTTTCAGCCCAGTGTGACTATGGAGGTATGTTAACATAATAATCTATTGAGAGATGGCTACATTCAAATTTAGTCTTAAAAAAATCCAATACTGACAGTGTTTGTATGGGTAGTACTAGGCACCATGTATGCATCCTTTCAATGTGCAATATGCACCACGTGAAACTGCTGACTTTACAGTGCCTTAAATTTTTCAGAAATTCACTTGGATTAAAGGTAAGCTGCTGTGAGTCCTTAAACTCCTGTGAATTCATGCCTTCTGGAGAGTGAGACAGAAGAATGTTAATGCCACACATTGATTGCACAGTTAAAATAACAGTGCCAGGACATGCAAGAGAACATTCCTTCAGCGTAATTAATACAACCACATTTTCTAATATCTTCTGTGTTAAATGAAGACCAGAAAATAACATATCAGCTGACATGGAGTCATTCAGACCCTGCCCTGCTTACGTTTAAAATCTCTACTCCCTTGTTACATGGATAACCATGTCTTTGCTTTGACTTCAGTTCAATCCTAGAAAAATAAATTAGTTTTTTTTAGAAGATAGCAAAAGCCTTCCAAAAATTGTCATAGTGTCATTTATATCTCCACTCACAGCTGCTTGAAACATAGGTGTCCACACTGAGATGATCACCGAGGTTGCTATTTATTCGGAGGTAGACAAATACTTCCACAAGGCAATCTACCCCTCTCTAGAGGAAATCCTGTTGACCGACATCCCCAGCACACCAGGGGATAACACTGGAAGGAGCTCAACACTCTGACCCCTCTGAAAAACACATCATTGTCGTGCATTAGCCTTGTTCAGGTCACCAAGACTTGTCTGTTTCTCATCCCAGGCAGAAGTCTGTCTGCGTTTCAGCTGCAGAGACATCCCCTTTGGAGACAGTAGCAAAGCTTCCATGGCTTTGAACGCAGAGCAGGAGCAAACCCTCGACTACTGACAATATTTTTAATCTACCAAACTAAACCAGATAGCCTGAGGGGATGGGAGTCTGCCCTTCATCCTGTCCATCCATCAATCTGTCTGGATGAGACAGAGCAAGAGCCCGTTCCCTTTTGCAGTCTGACTGGACACTAGTGATAGGGCTATAAATCAGCAAAGTGAATAAGCAAAACATTTGGGAGTCACAGGATTTGGAGGTACTAGTGGTGCCACACGTAGTTATTTATGAGTTTCAGACTGTGGAACACACAGACAAGAGGTGACATAATTGCTGGCAGAGACTGGTGAGCAAAATTAGCCAAACTTTTAGAGAAGTAACAGACAGTCAGTGGTTCAAACAGAAGTGACGGGTCCAGAGGCATGGGATGTACCACAGACATTGCCACAAGCACAGTAAATGTGGGGTACAAAGCCGTTAGCATAGACCACAGTAGAAGACTTGAATCGTCATCATGATAAGTTAATCAGCAACAGATGCAGCATTCTATTTCTCTTTGTAATTCATAAAAATCAGGACAGTCCCAACACAGCCAATATTCTAAATAAAATACCGAATTTCGTGTCCTCAGTCTCACATCCTAGGTGTGCTTTACACCAGCGAACCCAGATACTCACTGAGAAAAAGGATCTCTCACCTAAAATTTCTCCTGTAGCTTTGGGTGGGCTTTCTTTGTTTATTTGTTAACTTTAAGTGATATTTTGAGCTTGAATCTTCCCATTTCAGAAGATTTTTAAAGGCGAATCTCAAAGACTTTGGTTAGAACTACAGAACTGAAGGCCAGCAACTGCAGAAGTGCAACTTCATGAAAACTTCTGAGCAGGTCACAGAGGGGGAACATCCCAAGCACTCCAGTGATGAATGGAGGTCTTGTGTAGAGTGAGGAGGAATGCTCAAGGATCAGATTTTGTGTGACTTATCCCTTCGGTAAATCTATACTTGACTTGATCTTCTCTTCTGCCTCAGGGATTATGAATATAACATAAGTGATTGCTCATGCTGTCCACAGCTTACGTACACATACACCAGATACTCTATAGCTATTTATTTATGAAAGTGGCATTGATATAAAATGCCAAAAGGAGACACGCACCATCTATTTTTTCTAAGTGAATGAAAGCAATTAAGCCCTAACAGTGGTGAACACGACAGTGAATTCACGTCAGTTTGGTGAAGCAGGTATGGGATGACAACACGAGAACAGGGCAGTCTGTTCCTTTCAATGTCCACAACATACTCATGAATTATTTTGTAACATAGACACACATTTTCATACAGTCAATAAATTTAAAGCAAGCATCACAGAGCAAATACAACAGAGTTTTCCTGAATGTCCGGAAGAAAAAATAACATATCCCTACTTACGGTCCCAAGAAACAATGCGTCCAAGATAAAAAACATTAGAAACCATAGAGCACCTGTGCCACAAGTCCCATATTAGCTTCATGGGACAGTTAGGGCAGATCTTCAACAGCCTCCCGACTTACCAGGGAAATCAGTGTACACTACAGGAGACCACTCCTCCCAGAACATTTACAACAATTTTCAGACCTACAGCAACACACAGTAATGTCTACCATGACCGTAAAGGTGACACTTCATACTCCCTGCTCTGTATCACCTCCACACGAATAGCAGTGGTGACAAGACCAGACTCACTACCTCTCAGGTTGAGCTTCTGAGATGATCCTGCTTGAAGTCAATGCTGTGTCTTCTGGGACCACGGTGGCTTTGTCCGTTGACTCAGATCACAGAGCTCTTCATAGCTCTTCAACACGTCTCTTGGTCACAGACGTTAGTGATCTGTATGAAAGAAGCCACACCCCTTATTAGTCTTGTTGATTAATTCTTGTGACAAATGACAAATGTCACAATGACAAATGACATTGAAATTACAAATTCTTGTCCACCTCACATCTCTCCACTCTCCTAGAAGCTAAGCCTGTGCTCAGTAGCTGCCCAGCCAGGATGTCTCTATACTGCGCTGCATGCGGTTGTAGGGGGCTCATTACACACCCGTGCTTCCCACAGCACCAGGGGAGGTGCAACTCAACCCAGTGCCTTTGGCAAGCCTCAAACACGGCAGTCGGCCAGCTTGGTCAGATGCGACCATCAGTCAAGGCAATGTTGGATTTCCAAGTGCAAGTTCAGTCAAGACTTTGTGCCTCAAAGAAGCACAAACATTCGTGCAGATCAATGGCTGGTCCAAGGAAGGGACAAGCTGTACGTCCAGGTTTTGTAGGACACACCAGTAGACTGGTTCTCAGAGGCCATGAGTCCTTAGGAGATCTCATAATTCCTTAGCAGAGAAGTTAAAACCGTGGATTATCGCATTTGTGTATGGGGCAACCATGCCTGGGCTTGGCCTTCATAAGTCTTTCAGTCTGTGCTATTCTGAGAGGTCTGAAAGAAATCCGGTTCCTCCTGGAACAGCTTCACTGCTACAGCCAAAACAGACATCTCACTTTGCAGTCTTTCCTTCCAGCACAGCCACAGGCTGATCCCTGTTCCCATCAGCAGCAACAGGGCCACTTATCTCCATGGACAGGTTTACCCTAGAAGTGCAAGTGCACCAAATCGTGCCCAAAAATCTTTTGCTTCCAGTCTGCCCTTGCAACTTGTAAACCTCCTTTCCTCTACCCAGAAATCTCAAATGGACTGAGCTCACTTGGAAGCAAAGGTACCTCTGTCTAATTCCTGATGTCCACGGAGATGGCCAGTCTGGGACGGAATGCTACCTTCTCCCAGCAGCACGACCTGCAGGCAGCCAAGCCTGTTCAGTCTGAGAGTCCCATCTGGCATTCCCGTCTGGCTGAGAGCATACAATGTTTTTTTTTCCTTGCATTGTGTGCCATATATTCATATTAAATCCTCATGTTCAACTCTGCAATGAAGGGCTGGATCCAGAAGTTGGCAATGGAAGTATTTTTATCATGGGGACGTGGTTCACATGATGTCTGGGCTGACAGAACCAGAACAAAGTTTTCCTCTGGTTACCCGTCAGCAGATTAGAGTTCTAACATCTGTGGTTAACGGGGAAGGGAACATAAAACAAAAACTTGGTCCTATAGCTAAGACTCATGTTAGATAGGATGAAGACAGAAGAGCCACGAAGAGCACCGTTTGCACTAGCATTAGAAAGATGATCTTTTAGTGGAAAAGACACCGGTAGCAGCAGTACAATCTATGACCCGTTCTGATCCAGATATCAAAAACTTCTCCTTTTCAAGGCTGGGGATCACCATTTAAATCAGCAATTTAAGAGATAAATGTGAAAATTCAGTTCTGGAGTAATTTTCTTCATTACTTCTTTCTTTTTCACAGTTATTGCTGGTGACAGTATATATACATTCCCAGTTCATAAGAAAACAATGACGACAGAATAAAATGTGATTGTTCAGGCTGATGCTTGGGCTAAGATCATTCACTTGTACATCCCTCGTTACATTTGCAGTGATACAAAAGTAGCAGCAATTCCAAAGTCAAATGTAAACAATTTGAAAGTTTGAAAGCCAAGAAAATAAGATGACAAGGATTATCCTCTCACTCAGTAGCAGACATTCTTTTCTGGCAGTGTCCTCCTGGGCTCCCCACAGCCCCTTCCTCCACCAGTTTTGGCCAATGACCATCCCAAGGATGCTGCCTTAGACTTTAGTCTTACTAGTCCAGGGCAGTCGTTATGTTACTTTGTTGATCGGATGCTGTAACCTTAACATGAAGCATCTTTAATAAAACCAGTTGCTACACAAGTCTGTAAAGCCAGTAACACTGCATGGAAGCCATGGGACTGCTCCCAGAAGAAGCGTTTATCGGCTTCTACTGAAACCTGAATTCAGCTCCCATCAGCTGCAGCAAGAGCCTTCCACTTAGCAGAGTGAGACCAGCCAGAGGACCTGAGCTATCCAGAGCCACGAGGCTTACTGTTGTTCCCCTTCCTCAGCACACTCCCTTTCCAGTGATCTGCTCCCCGCTGAAAAGTGCACTGCCGATGGTATTTAGCCTCAAATCACGTTTAGCTGTTGGATTCTGCTTGAGCAACTATGGAACTCCTGATTAGATAACTCATAATTCGATAGACAGTTGTGTCTAGCAAGTACCAGGAGAGCCACGGTTCTACCTGGTCCACTGAACCTGGACCTGATAGGGCTTTGCCTTATTTCCAGCCCTGGTTTTACAGTTTTCTTGGGCGGGGAAGGAATGGAGACCTCTCTTACAGATGCACTGATAACTTAAAACCATCTGCGACAGAGCAAACTCCTCCAGGAGACTGACCTTCTTCCATTTCACAGCTTGTTTTCCACCCGCCCACCCAAAAGTCCTGTTAACCCCTGCATGCCAGTGGATAAGCTACCCCATACCACTGAAAACCTGCAAAATGTCATAACGGAGCCCAGTACATTCAGCAGCGGTCACTGCTTTCACTGCAAACGGAGTGCGTTTTTCCCTGGAAGCAAGTTCATTCCCTTAACGAAGAGCAGTGAAGAAGTGTCAAGAGGCAACAGCTGCAGGGCAGTTATTTCAGAACTGAATTTAAAAGTACATTTTATCTGGAAACAAGACTCTTCCGA
>NW_010110748.1:12220-13357 GCF_000699245.1 Pterocles gutturalis
TCCGATCTTCTGTTTTCTCTGTAATTCTCTTCTTCTTCAGTGTATCAGTGTGAAGTCGACCCGTTCGGACTGGTGACAGCTGGCACAACTCTTCCTATAGACTGTTGGTGCCCACCGCATGTCTCAGGCTGAGCAAGAAGTGAAGAAATGAAGACCTGGTAGGTCCAAACAGCTGACTGGATTTTCCAGCTCACAAACAGATAACCAAGGTCAAAAGTTAGTCTCATCCTTGAGTCACTTGGCCAAGCCACACCATTCCCCTGCCGCATGGGTGTCCAGTCAGTCCTGTGCTGAAGGTCAAGGTGATGTCAGGGAGGCTTCCG
Source organism: Pterocles gutturalis (assembly GCF_000699245.1). Classification (NCBI taxonomy): domain Eukaryota; kingdom Metazoa; phylum Chordata; class Aves; order Pterocliformes; family Pteroclidae; genus Pterocles; species Pterocles gutturalis. The sequence goes on from NW_010110748.1 coordinate 12,544, forward strand.
GGCAGAAATATTCAGAGATACGTAATGGGTCAAGATATGCAAAGCACTGTAGCCAGGTTCAAAGAGCACTTTGATGTGACAGCAGTGAGAACCCCATAAACACTATACAAGAAAAAAAAAGAAGTTGCGTTCATTTAAGGATAGACAAGGGCATAGAAAATGGAATAAAGGTCCAAATTCAGTGAAGACTATCAGTTATTTGCAGCCCTACAACCACCCAATGGTCTATATCAAATCAGGTAAATGTGACAGTACTGGTCTTGCTGGTCATGTAAAGGGACATTCTTTTGGTCAGATCAGGCCATGGACCAGGTGGGTCACAGAATGGCATTTTGGTTTTACCAGGAGAATACTCCATGCCAGGATGAGGAATAATCACACTGTGCATGTGGGATCCCCAAATAAGTTTTTTGGATTCATAATATTTGATTTTAACTAAATGTGATGCACCGAGTATTGAGTACTTGCAGCTCCCTCCGATTTCAGTGGAAGATGCCCATGCTCAACACCAGATCATCCATGTTTTATGCTCCAGAAGAAATTTAAGGGACTATTTTAAGGCTCAAAGCCTTGGTTATTTTACCTCCCACACCCGAGATGCCAGTCTGCCCCTTTGTCACCAGCAAGCTGAGGTCTGTCATCGCTGTTCATACAGAGCCATGATTAGACCCACTGCAGTTAGCCGGACTTTCACACGCTGAAATGCAACTCAACATAAGGAAAAGATTAGAATCAGGGTAACAAATTCAAGAAGCAGCAGTGCTCTGCTTTCACACTGCGGATTAGCTCCCTTCTTCCCACGGTGTACAGAATT
>NW_010110748.1:13388-36890 GCF_000699245.1 Pterocles gutturalis
CCCTTGTTCAGGACTGATGTAATCTGTTTGCATCCATGACTGACCGGAGGGGTTTGCTAGCACAATCTGTGATTTAGATGGATCCTAGCTGCCTATAAACCTGACATTCCTACTTTCCCCTTCTGATAGCTGCCCTCATGTCTATCATTCTTGCATGCTCTGACACCTGGGCTGGCCAGTGTTGGAATTTACTCATGCTTTTCAATATGGAAAAACAAAGCAGTGGGCAATAGATGTTTAATATAGACTCACCAAAGATGTGATTAAATATCAACATATTACCAGACATATCACCCCATCAGTATTTTTCACCCCTCCCCGAGACACTGAAGAAAACAACATTTTAATCCAGTGTGTGCTTTAATAAACGTAGAAAATAAGGCATGCCTAAGGCACCTATATGGCCATCGGACTTTGCTGAATGTCTTCTGCTTCAGGTAAAATTAACCATGCATGTTCGAACCACTTTGTATATGCCACCCCTTGGGCATACAGAGGGTTAATAAAACCCACTGCATTCATTAAAAAAAAAAAAAAAAAAAAAAAAGATTGTGCTATTCAGATACCAAAAGGGCTTCAAGTTATAAAGCTTTTTCTCATTCCCCCCCTTCAAACTACAGCATGCAACAAATACTCCAGTTCTGATTTATTTATTTGTTTCCCCAACCTGCCAGTGGCAACCGATGAAAAAAATCCAGTCCTTGCATGACGAGCTATTTTAATATTTCATGCCCTAATGCACCAGGAAGTTTGACACTGAAACAAATACTAAGAAAATCTCTCTGAAACTCCAAGACACCACAGCATGCACCACCTTCCCGCTGCCTTCGCAGCACACCTGAACATTATTTCCAATATTGTTCTAGTACTGCCCTGCCTGACCTTTGCCTGCACAAGTTAATGTCTGGCACAAAGGTGCCAGAGGACTCGTGTCACTGGGAATGTCATCCCATTTCTTCTGAAGGTTGTCCTCTATCAAACTCTCTCCTTATCCAGCACTAAAATATCGGAATAAAATAAGTGTCATCCAGAGCCAGAAAATTATGCCAGCATCCAATGGAGAAATAACCAAAATAGAAATAATCACGGTGGAAAGAGAGGGCATCTCTCCCCTTCCACCCAGACTTTTTCCAGGAATCCTGCAGTTTCACAAAAGTGTCACAGCGTTCCCCTTTGCGCAGGCATGAAACTAGCAGGGTCTGTCGCTCACCGTCGGTCACCTTTTCTGCCTTGTTGAAGGTGATCCCAAGGAGCTCAAACACACCTTAGCTCCCAGCAAACACAGCTACTTATCCAGAACAGGTACACAGCACTCACCTGCGTGTGCCAGCCCAGAGGTCCTCTCCTGCCCTGAGTGCCGTCAAAGCTGCAACTCGCCCGAGTCCCTTCTGCAGTCAGTGCTCAGCTGTGGGATCAGTACTGGGTCCCTGGGATCCTTCTCAGCTGCTCCCTCTGTCTCGCCTTCTGCCTCCTCTCCTCTCACACTTAATCTCTCTCTCGCCCTCTCCCTCTGGTAGGCGAAGCCTGTCACAGGGCTGTTAGCCTGCGAAACATCCGAATGATTTTTTTTTATGGGAACCCGATGCACCTGCCTCCTATTCGTTATTGTTTCAGTCCATACCAGTAATGGTGCTGGACAAATTTGAGATTAACATAATTCTTCAGCATTTCACAAGTCAGTTGGAGTGGTGTTTTTTTCTGCAGATTGTGTTTCCTCTTCACAGCGACTCACTGAAATCTTCCATACAACTGAATGGCTCTGGATGTTCTAAAGGAACCTGCAGCTTAACTGGTTTGAAACCAATCCCAGGAATAACTAGGGTTACTTAACTGGTCAGATAAATTGAACTTCAGTAAAAAGTGAGTGGCTAAGCACATTTAAAGATGAGACTTCTCCAAATATGCTCCTTTTTTAAACAACTTTTTGAAGAGCTAGTATTAGGACTAGAAGAGATTGACAGAGCACTTCGCAGCACCAGCTCACAGTGCTAATGTGAATTTATTATCATGCAGTTGAAAAGCACGAGCCTGCACTCCAGTTACACGGCTGAGAGCAGCCTCTGTTACCTACACAGCTTTGCACACCCCTCGGAATAAAAGGTACCTCGGGAGCACTAACGGGATTACAAAGCATGAGGGGTCAGGCTGGAAATGGAGATCAGACACACCTGCAGATCAGGCTCTGCTTATCAGCAAAGGCTTCCTCTGCTAGAAGACGTTTATCCAGTCACCTGGAGCCGATCTAGATAAATCTTGAGAGAAACAAGACAGGGTCCCAAAACAAAAAAGCCCGAGGCAGGGGATGAAGAGGCTCGTAGACAGTGTCCTCCCCTTGTAGAGGGTTGTGGGTGCCCATGGACCACCCAAAGCTCTCCTTGCTCCCACCCCTTCCCAGGTCTGCAAGTGGCAGACATTTCTGGTGTTTCATTGCCCGCGCTGCTCAGCACGGGGGTAGTCCCACCTTGGGTGATAATGTCAGCCATGTGCAGTAACTTCAAAAGCAACCCCATGCAAAACTGTGAGGGAGGGCAGACATGAGCACATCAATGCTTCTAAAAAGTAGATCTTCAGCAGCTTGTGGTCTTCCAGGAAGAAAATGTGCTTGTGAGATAGGCTGTACAAGAAGTACTTCAAGTGCCCGTGGGTGGGCAAGCTCCACAGCCCCAGCAATGCAGCCTGCTCTGGAATCCTGCCACCTAGTCCAGCGCCCTCCAACAGGAGAGGCAAGAACCTAAAGCAAACACCATTTTCAAAGGTTTTGCTTCTAACCACTTGAATGTAATCCCCCCACAGCAAGCAATGGGCCTATTGCCTCCCTGCAGAAAATTATACCTCCAAGGCACCAAGCCTGGGTCACCAGTTAATTGTCAAGCAGGCACAGCAAGACGTACGAAGGTGAACTATCAGGATGACAGAAGGTTTGCATGTACTTTTCTGGACATTCCAAGAAACCAGATCACCCCAATGGGGTTCCGTAGCTCTTTTGCTTTAAACATTTTTTTGAGTTCAGATTCTGAGTCCCTTGGCATCACAATGGCCAACTGAATCTGCGGAGGGTTTCCTACCTTGCCCCTCACCAGCTAAGCATCCTTCCTGTTGGTGAGAGAGCTTGAGCTGTCGCACAGTCTGCTGAGGTTATACTGTAACAGATAAAAGCCATAAAGTGCAGGTGACACATCCCAAAGAATCACATTTACACACCTTTATGCACATTTACAGCCAGCAAAACATAGAAGGTCCCACTTAATGTTGTAGAACAGCAGAAATGTCTTCTGCCTCAAAAAGCAAAGAAGTACTAACAACAACCCAGGAGGTGTCAAAATCAGTCTGATAGACTTGAAAATATGTCCCAGTTACCAGACCTCAGAAACCTAAAGGGCAGCCTTATGTAATGTGCTTTACTTAGCAATCCTCTGACACATCCCTTTCCAATAACCCACTTCAATGATTTGTAAGCCTGGGTATTCCCTTCCCTTTGACAGCCCTCATAAAGATTATTTCCTATCAGACGTGAGAGGACTCTACTGGAAACCCACCAAATACTATGTCTGAGCTGACCTGAGGATGTCAGATTCCAATTCTAATTTCATCTCAAATTAACAAGTCGTTATGAGCTGTCTCAAAATTTCATTTGTCAGGAATGAAAATTCTTTGCCAAAATAAGCCATTCAGGTTTATTTACGACATAGACAGATTTTGTTACTCTCCCACAGAGTATTATCGTAAGCCAGCCCTGTCCCTCTCCCCTCTCATGTTTGCAACCCAGTCATTAAATTGTCTGTTAGGAGTTGTACCGAGAGCACAAAAACCTTCTCACTTCTACATCAAATGAGGATAAAACACAGAAATGAACTATTAGTGCATTACGCCTGAGTACCCTGAACCTTTGTTGTGAAAGAATAAAAATACAATCCATTTTGTGCTCTTCTCAAGCTTTATGCTCAAGAAGCACGGAGTCTCAAGGAAGGTAAAGGGACACTAGAGACAGTTGTACAAATTGTCACATCTCAGCCCGTTTTCAGACTCCCAACGTGTAGTCTTGATAAGAGTGTCCTACAGGAAGGCACTACAACACCGCTTCAACCCAAAGCACAGGCTCCGTACCTGACCAGGATGTAGTGCGGTGGCAGAGCATCTCTCTGAGGGCCTAAAGATCTACTTTGATCATGTTTGCCATCTCCCGAGCACCCAGCCAGGATGATCCACCACAGTCCCTTTAGGCACCTGAGCCTGTACAATCCACTGTTGTCTTCAAAGGCTGTACTACTCCCGAAATCCCTGGAAGTCTTGTCTGTGGTGAGGCTGACGTCAGCTAGATTCTGTGGAGAACCAGCCCATCAGCTGAACGGCCTACCCGACAGCCAGGAGCTCAGCGTACGCACCCGGACATGAAGTGGAGCGTATGGTTCAGAGACAGAAGCTCTACTGGGTGAAGTGCTGGGTGTCCCCTCCGTTACCCACGACCGGGGAGGAAAGCCAAACTCCCCTCTTAGTTGTCCTACAGCCTTCAGCCAAAGGGATACTGAGCACTTGTGCAGCAGAGAATACAAGTTACCGAAGCATCCGAAAGCACCCAGAGCCTCCCAGGGGTTCAGCTACAAGACAAACAAAGGGCCATTGCCATCAGTGCTGCTTTTTCAACTACTGCATGTGCTTTTCCTCTACTCTTCAGCTATCCACACCCACTGGATCAATAATTGCGCCTTCAGGATAGCAGCAGGAGGAGAGGACCATGCTCCAGATCTTAGAACCATAGAATCATAGAACGGTTTGGGTTGGAAGGGACCTTAAGAGACCACTGAGTTCAAACCCCGGCCATGGGCAGGGACACCTCCCACTAGCCCAGGCTGCTCAAAGCCTCATCCAGCCTGGCTTTTAACACTGGATGAGATATTGTCACATAAAAAAAGATGAGCCAAAACCTAAGCAGCAGGGATAACCAAACTGAGTTTCTGATTCACCTCTTTCAGCTTCTTTCAAATGGAATCAGTATGTGCCTAAGGAGATCCAGTGGAGCTCACCTGACCCGGTACTACTGAGAGGAGCCTGCCCCTGTAAGCCCTGATTGCTATCTGGGTAATCTGACCTCCTGCCTATGAGCACAAAACAGGCCAGATGACACTGAGTGTGTCGGTAAATGCCCAGCCTACAAATGCCTTCTTGGGTCCCGGCCCAAAGCAGGTCTGATATCATCCTGTCAGTCTGTCTTGGCGGACAGTTGCAGGGTTCTTGATGGTCTTGTGAGGGCTCGTACTGCATCATCAAGTCAGCTGAGCTTTTTGCCCCCAAAGCCAGTTCCCTCACTGGTTCTTCCATGTGATAGTGACCCAGTGTGTGACAGACACAGGCCTTTACTGCTCACTACCAGGCACAAGGAACCTCAGCAGGGAAAGGCCTCTAACAGCTGGATGTTGGGGAGCAGGAAGAGCTGGGCTGCTCCCTGATGGAAGAAGCAGCCCCAGCAAAAGCAGGGCTGGGACCCTACTGACCAGGTGCACTCACCCAGCTCCTGGTGTGGGTGAGCAGAGAGGTGATGGCAACAGGCTCCATCAAAGGAGCACCGAAGGCAACAAGTCAGGTCCGGGGTCAACCTGGGAAATCCAAACAACAATTCAGAAACCAGCTTGAAATCAGGTGCAACTACAGCAAAGCACAGGAAGAGGAGGAAGGCCTAGGACCGAGTTTAGAGCTCCGAGGCCATGGACAGAGGGTGGAGGAAGGGGTCCCACGTGAGGTTGCTCAGGGCAATTAAGGCCTATTAGTGCCCTCACTGCTTTGTCCCTGGATTTCGGGAGAACTTCATTTCTGTGACACAGCAGCTCCCCCAAGCCTTGCACCCAGCAGGGGCTCTGTGTTGGGTTGGCATGGCCAGGTTTTGGTAGTTGGGGGGCTACAGGGGTGGCTTCTGTGAGAAGCTGCTAGAAGCTTCCCCCATGTCCGACAGAGCCAAAGCCATCGGGCTCCAAGATGAACTTGCCACTGGCCAAGGCTGAGCCCCTCACTGACGGTGGTAGCACCTTTCTGATAACGTATTTAAAAAGGGGATAAAGTTGCTGTGCAACAGCAACTGGAGCCAGAGAGAGAAGCAAGAATATGTGAGAGAAACAACTCTGCAGACACCAAGGTCAGAGCAGAAGGAGGGGGAGGAGGTGCTCCAGGCCCCAGAGCAGAGATTCCCCTGCAACTCGTGGTGAAGAGCATGGTGAGGAAGCTGTGCCCCTACAGCCATGGAGGGTAACGGTGGAGCAGAGATCCACCTGCAGCCATGGAGGGCAACGGTGGAGCAGAGCTCCACCTGCAGCCATGGAGGGGAATGGTGGAGCAGAGATCCACCTGAGGAAAGTGGTGAACCAGCAGCCCCCCTGCAGCCATGGAGGGTAAGGGTGGAGCAGAGATCCACCTGCAGCCATGGAGGGAAATGGTGGAGCAGAGATCCACCTGCAGCCATGGAGGACCCCACCCCAGAGCAGGTGGATGTGCTCGAAGGAGGCTGTGGTGCCACGAACAGCCTCTGCTGGAGCAGGCTCCTGGCAGGACCTGTGGCTCCATGGAGAGAGGAGCCCACGCTGAAGCAGGTTTGCTGGCAGGACCTGTGACCCCATGGGGGACCCACGCTGGATGTCTGTGTCCCCAGAAGTACTCCTCTGCCCCACGTGCCTTCCCTGTTCATGACTGAAGGGAATGGTGGGAGCAGAGCCATGGAAAGAGGCAAGCCACAAGCAGAAAAGGAACTGAGCAATGGACAGGCAGACAGTCAAGTACAGAGGGGTTTATCTCCCTCTCTTCTCACTCCCCAGCATATGACAGGAAAAATTGTACCATCTCCTGAACCTACCATTCATTACTTTGGAACTAAAGAGGAAAATCCATTTTTGTTGGGAGTTTCTGTTGTTCTGAGGTTTCCAAACTGAGACGTTGCTCCCTCAGTCTCTAGAATGAATCTATGTGATCCCACTGACTTAACCCCTTAAAAATATTGCAAGACTTTTCACAAAGAAATGAATTTGATTCCTGTGCCATTTCTTCCCTCGAGCACATGTACTGGATTGATCAATGCTGTCTAGCACAATAGTCTTCATCCAGGCTCATCCCTGGAGGTGCAGCTACTGCCTTGCTTTTCATGCTGTCAACTTTCTAAAGAGCATCACAGACAGTAATCTTTCTGTTCAGGATCAAAACTGCAACCATCTCTTGTGGGAAGATCTCAGCAGTCTTCAGCAAAGTAGTTCCTCACTAGGACATGCTCAGTTCATTGTGCTGTGAACCCGTACCAGCTGTGAACCCAGCCACAGGGGTCTCCTTCTGCCAGTTATTTCACTGATCCAGCGAGGAGAGAAGCGCAAAACTGGAGATGCCTAGTAAAGAGAACCAAAGAAGGCTGGTGCGACTGCCACGTGGCCCAGCCCCTGAGTACCTAGAACCTTCCCCGAAGTCACTGGGATCACCTGGATGCAGATGTCTTGGTGCCCACATGCTGGGAAAATCACTGTGATATAAGCATCTTGGTCTTTGTGGGTAAATGTATATATGAGTCTGAGTGAATGAAAACATTTTGTTTTAAAATAAAATCACCTCCCTCTCCTTTAAGGTCTCACACTGAATTCTTTCACCTCTTTGCACCATTATTCCCTACAACACAGCTGGGTTTGCAAGTGCCTGGGAAAGGCAGAGCCTTTGAATAGGAATGGGATGATGATACCGTATCTTGCAGCCCCGTTTACAAGGTGGTCTCTGACAGTCTCCAGGAGCTACTCTTTGTGTACTGCCTCTGGTGACATACAGTCGCACGCGCTCTGTATTTTCCACCACTGAGCACGTTCTGCCTGCTCGTGGTCAGGCAGACAGGCAGGCTCCGGGCTGACTGAAGGGTGGAGGGACATAGTGAGCAGGTCACTTTTCAAGGCAGATGGATGAGTAGATGCATCACTGAAATGAACGGGATAATGTCAGGGGTGCTGAAGCGTCAGGGCCAGACTAGGAGAAGGGAGGAAAGGAGGAGTGGGTGTCAGAGGCGGATCCTGTGTTGGAATGGGTGATGGATGAGGGAGGACCGTCTTCTGGGAAGGGTGGCTGGGGCAGACAATACCAGTGCCAGGAGCTGAGCCGGAGGAAACAAGAGCCAAGCAAAGACCCTGATTAATTGAGAGCAAACTGGCCTGTTGCTCTGAGGCAAACTGAATGGCAAGCAAATTGCTTGCAGTTTGGGCCTTTGCAAAGCCCAGCATGTCCTTGTCAATCTCTTTGACAGACTGAGAGTCCCAGATGGTTCAGTCTATGACCATGACAGTGAATGGGCCATCCTCTCGGCCATTCATGTGCTTTTCAGCTTCCTTCAGCTTATTTTCCAGGTGTACCTCATTTTACACTCACCACTTCCTCCTCTCCTTCCACCTAGTGAGTGTGTCTGCCTTGAAGGGGCTGTAACCAGAGCAAAGGTATTATTCCTTCCACAGTGACCGTACAGGAGCAGAGTGTGGAGGAGAGAAGGGGAGAAACCTCACATGTTTATCAGCTGAGAGGGCTGGCCTGTATTCCTACACTGTCACTGCAATTTTGGACTCCACCTGGTTCCCCAGGGCCAGCTGGGTCATGCTGACAATTTCCCAGTCCTCACTGGGAGTGAGATGCTCCTCTTGGCCATCCTCACCATTCCTTTCATGGCAATATTGAGGAACGTGGGTCCCACTCCAAAGCAGGAGCAGCAGCAGGCTCAGTCTAGCACAGAGAACAAGACTCCCAGCAGCCCAGGCAGATACAGAGAAAAACTCTAAAGAGCTCTAAAAAGCAGGGAGCAATCAAGTAAACCACTAACTGGTTCTGTTCACCTTCTGCAAGAATATGAAGGCAAAATTTCTGGGCCTTGTGTTTATTAAGATTCCATGCTCATCTTTCAAAGTATAGTTTTAGTTCTCTGTCCCATACACCTACCCTAAAATTTCAGCGTTTTCTTCCTAGTGTTTTCCTATCTACCCATCATCTTCTAAGCATCTATCTCATATTCTAGGTGCCTTTCTTTCCCTGCCCTCTCTCTTTACTTATCCTGTTGTACAATTTGTATCTTCTTTGTAGTTTATGAACTTGCATCTCATTGATAAGAACATTGAGATCTGCAGTTTGTCTTCTCTGGAAGGGTTTTGGCCTACTTCCTGACTCTCTAGGTATGCCTGCAAAAATAGAACATGCACATTGCTGACTTATGACCATATCCTTGCGAAATAAACTTCCTTAAACAACAAGCCACAGCCGTCTGAGGCAGAAGCCAAGACACACTGGCCTTGCCACATGCCACAAAGGTCAACAGACCTAAATTGCCGGATCAGACAGGAGGACAGAATGCCAGAAGCAAGGGACATATAAATCTAATGACTGTCAGCTTAACTATGTCAGCTGACTTCTGAGCTCAACCAGAGGGTGAAAGGAGAAGGATGGTCCCAGTTTATCTTCACAGGTCTCAATGAATTGAAGCCTCTTTCAAACACAAGCAGTTATCGCAGTTCCTTAAATGTTTCACCCAAGCATTGTTCTTTAACACTCAGCTCTACGGTGTATCACGTAAAGCCACCGGCAGGTGCCAGGCAGCCAGTCACACTGACCTGGACAGAGGGTGGCAGGAAAGTTGAGAGTTTACAGAGCAGCTGAGGCCTGTAGTGCTCTCTGCTGTATTTATTTGAAAGGATTTATCATTTGCCACATGACATTGTCCTTACCATTGTTTCCAGAGATGCAAGGTCACAGCACTCCTACAAGACTCAGGTACAAACAAAGCCCTGGTGAACTCAAAAGCCACCTGACTTGGTGGCTGAAAGAGCTGCAGCCAGGTCACTGATGGTCACTGAATCGCAGAGGTGTCAGTGAAAGGGGGCTCTGGAGGTCCCCAGTCCAACCTCCCACTCAGGGCTGAACTCTCTTGAACACGAGAGCAGCCATGGCTTTTCCACTCAGTCATAACAACCAACCCCCACTGCCCCCAAGGACAGAGGTTCCCCCCCCTCTGATGACCTGTCCCAGCTCCTGGAGAAGACTTTTCCTAGTGCCCAACCTGAACCTCCTGAGCTGCAACTTGTGGCCATCACCCATTACAATTTGGCACCACCAAGAAGTGTTTGGCCGTCACCTTTGTGACCAGCCATTGCTCTGCTGGCCACGTGCCTTTCCATTTGGCCCAGGATGCAGTTAGCTTCATGATGAGCACGCATAGCTGTTTCATAGTCAATTTGGCATCCACTATAACGTACGTGTCCTTTCCGAAAGGACCCCAGATCCTTTGCCAGGCTGCTCATTGTAGCAGCACGTTCTGTCTGCAGACACTCGGCTATGTGATTCAAAAACAGCTCTGTGGAACGGCAAGTTGGGCACTGGACAAAAAAGCCACTCACACAGGAGGATGTTGCCTCACTCCTTTCCCCTTGGAGAATTGAGGATGGCAGAACAGCCCCATGGGACTCTGGATCCACTGGATTTGGGATGGAAGTAGAGGTTGGGGGATGGGATCACGAACTCCCACTGGAAGAGAGTTGTAATAGTGCTACCAAATGGCAGCTGAGACAGGAAGGAGAAATACAACATCGCAGAGGGTGTGAAAGCTGTAAGAGGTCTCAGGAAAGGCCTCACAGAGGGAGTCTCACAGCTCTCCTTGGGACAGAGTCTTTGGGATCCAAAACCAGTGAACAGAAAGGCACACGTAAAGGATCAGGCTTGCTAGCCAAATCCACATGGAAACTTGGGATCCTGAGCTCAGATCTTGACAGCAGCTGTGGGAAGTACAAGTGGAGTGCAGTGACACAGATCTGTGGGGACATTCTTCTGTCCTCACTTCCACATCCCAAACTCAAGATCCAGGCAGGGCACGGTCAATACGCTGAAGTGCAGGGCCTCCTATTCAGAGGGACCTCAGCAGGCTGAAGAAATGGGCTGACAGAAACCTCCTGAAGTTCCGTGAAGGCAGATACAAAGTCCTGAACCTGGGCTAGAATAAACCCACGGAGGAGGGCAGGCTGAGGGATGACTGGCTAGGAGGCAACTTTGAAGAAAAGGACTTGACGGACAACAGATTGAACAGAAGTCAGCAGCAAGCCCTTGCAGCAAAGAAGGCCAACAGCATCCTGGGCTGCATCAGCAAGAGCACAGCCTTTGAGCACAGCTACAAGCAGGTCAAGGCAGGTGATCTTTCCCCTCCTTTTATGAGGCCACATCTGAAGTCCTACATACAGTTTTGGGCTCCCCAGTTACCAAAAAAGTCATGGACTGCATTTCTGCAAGTCCAGCAGAAAGCCAAACAGAAGACTCATTAGGGTATGAGTCCATGAGGCAGAGGAGAAGCTGAAGGAGATGGTCTCGTTCAGCCTGGAGGAGAAAAGAGGCAGAAGGATTGAATTTCAGTTTTCTGCTACCTAGAGTGGCTTATAGAGAAGGCAGAGCCAAACTCCTATCAGCAGTGCACAGCAACAGGAAAAGAAACAATGGACACGAGGTGCAACAAGAGCAGTTCCAATTAGATGTTAGGGAAAAAAAACCCTGTGAGAGTGGTTAAACACTGGAACAGCAGCCCAGAGAGATCATATCTCCATCGTTGGAGATATAAAAATTTTACTGGGTAAGGCCCTAATGAACCTGTTCTAGTTTTGAAGAGCAATCTGCTCTCAAAACTGGTCATTCTTTGAGTGTGAGGTTTGACTCAGAATATGGAAAGTCTAGACAAAAAAAGGACAAAGCAAAGGATAAAGGCATCAATGAGCAAAAGGATGGAGGAGAAAAAATAGAACTGAAGTTAATTAAATTTGTCAAAATAGTAACTACAGCGAGTAGAATGATTGTGCTAATTTTAATCATTGAACATGAGACTCAAATGAGGTTTCTGTGTACACATACCAGGGCGAAACCAAAGGAACTTGCTTTGTCAAAAAGTGTGGAAATGGATAAAGGGCTAAAAGGAGGCAGCAATCATGAATACAACAGAAATCAAGATGAAGGTTGAGTGACTGTGCACATCAGCAGAAGCATGACCACAAAAAAAAGAAGGGCAAGCACTGCGGAAAAGAGAACATCTGAGTCAAAAACCATCTTGACAAGCCATCTCCCATAAGGCAGCCTGGGGGGGGAAGAATCCAAACCTCAGCATGCCAGAGGCAGGGATTTAGGATTCCTGGCAACATTTTCCTTCTTATGGTTTTGTTTGTCATGACGTCTGTCACTAAGGCTCTGTGAATAACTGCTGACACGACACAGTCTGATATCAGTTATTATTAATAACTAGGAAGTCCTACCTTATTAAAGGAGTAAATTTGTGCTTGGTCAGAGAGGATACAAGTTGCTTTCATCTACCTTCAGTGAGGAAGAGACCATGAGTGATCAGGTTCCTTTGATGTTGAATAGGTGATATGGAAATGTCGCTCCTGCCGTTATGGTCTATTACTACACTCAGGGCCCTGACTTTAATCCTCAAGTCTTTGTCCTGGTACGAAGTCAATTTTAAGTGTAACATGGTAGTTCAGCTATTTCATCCCCACATTGGGGCAGATTTTAATCTATCTGGTCCTTGAAATCTGTTGGTTTCATTTCATCTGTATGTTCCATAACTCTCTGAGACTTCAGTCTGAGACATATTCCAGCAGAGACACTCACAAATGAGGCACCCAAGTGTACGGACCTCCACACTGAACACAGATGTAGATAAAATGTTGGGGCTTTTTCTGCTATGACCTTAATTTCACAGTCTACTCCTTTCACATGTACAGATTCTGTCAGGTTTTCTATCCTGATGAGTTTGAGAAAAGATGTTTTACTAAGTTTTAGGCCTTTCCAATCTGGCATGTTTTCAAAATCAAGATGTGCTTGATCAAGTAAGAATTGACAAATATTACCCTAGGTAGGGTTGTACAAATTCTTTCAAACAAACAGTGAAAAAATCTAGAAAAAAAAAAAAAAAAAAGACATGAAATGGGTTCACTCAGCAGTGTTGATACAGTGAGAATGTGTGAAGCCTCTGTTTTAAATAATAACAATGGTGATAGTGATGATGACAAAGCTGACTTGAGAACAGAGTATATAGAAATGGAAACTACCACGAGAGCAGTGGAAGGAAAACTCCAAGAGCAATTCCAGCACAAGCTAACAGCATTGCTGTTAGAAAAACATCAGTGCCAGCTTCTGATCTCAACTTCTTATGCTTCCACCAAAATGCAGGGAACGTTGCTCTTTGTCCACATTCAAGAATGATTTGCTCAAGTAGGAAGATGTATAGAGATAGCATCATGGGCTACTCAAGACAGTGGAGGGCAAGCTGTATTAAAAAAAAAGAGTGAATAAGGTTAGTCTGTTCAGTCCAACAAAAGAGAGATGGGGAAAAAATACCTCACAAAGGTAAATACCAAAAGGGAGGACAAGGTGACAGAAGGACAAAGGGAAATAACTGACCATAAAGAGGAGTATCAGGAGATTTTTAACCATCAGATCTGGCTAACATAGCCTCCTAGTGGGAATAATAAGGCAGAGCATCTGACAGAGTTAACGTAGGTTTATTTATTTTATAATGGGAACTCTGTGGCACAGCTTTCTGTCACTCAAATTCAGAGATCTTTTCTAAGGTCAGGAACGAAGTCTGGAAGGACAAATGGCCAGGAGACACTGAACTCAGAAACTCTTGGCTGCAGTAAATGCCATTTGGGAGTGACTTGCTCTACAGTTATTTTGGCAATTTGTTGTCCCTACCCTTGGGCATTCTCTTTCAGTAGCCAAACGATAGTGAACTTTGTGCACAGCATGATAGGGCACCTGTGTACTGGGCCAGCAGTAAGGCAATGAATAAAGCTCTAAGTAAGACAGTGCACTCATTTGAAGTAACAAGGCAGCGCTATGCAAGCTTTGACTGCTACCAACATCCCTCCCAGTGAAGCCCTTAGAAGAGGAGGTTCCTGTTCTTACCTGCTAGCAAGACCTCTACATCCCTTAGGTAGAAATCACAGATATTGGTATTTCGTCCAGACAGAAATACCCTTTTGAATGTCTGTCGTCTTCTCTGCCAGTCATAGCGATGATTCTTCCATGCATACATGTGTGTGTACGTATTTGTGTCCATGTCTGCATGAGAGCATTTGATTGGGACCTGCTGAGTGCTCCAGGGCCTCAGAATCACAACAGTTGTCTTAGGGTTCATGACCCTGCTGACTTGTGATCCAGAATGCGGAAAGCTGTGACCCAAAGAGTCACACACCACCTCCTTCGGCATCCGGCTGACAATTGAGCTGACAGCAGAGCTAAAGCTCCAGCATGCTGTGTCTAGTGGGCTGAGTCCCCTGCTGCAGACTATAAATTACACGCGGCCAGTTTTAACACCTCTTGATACAGTTATGCATAAAAGCTTTCAGTCCCAGCAGCTCTGTAAGTGGTCAGCGCATCTGCCTGTCCAAACAGGTGTCAATAATAAGGAAATAAGCCCTCTGGAGAGCGGAATTTTAGAAGCTGTGAGGAGAGGTCGCAGTTGCAGGGAGGACAGTATGAATGTGGCTGTACGCACCCACTGACACCCCTGGGCACTTGGCTTCGAGGGCAGGAGCTCCCTGCAAACAAATCTCCCTGGCAGGAGTCTGTGCCAAACCCAGCTGCTACAATAACGACAGTGCTTGTGCCATGCCTTTTGGTTAACACCATTTCGCTGGACCGTGAGTCCCCAGACTGTTTCCTGAGGAGGTGGGAAACAGAGCTATTGCATGATTTGTTTAACATGAGGAACGAGCATTTCTGAAGCAACTCCTGGAAAAAAAATATTTCTCCAGACTTTAGGACAAAACCCACAAGACCTGACACAACCGCTCTGCAGTCCACAGTACCTTTCAGACCTACAGAGATTAGTGCACTCACTAATTTGGTTGTGAATCAAAGGAATTTCAGTGCCACCGTTCAAAAGGGAAATTCATGGAAACAGTAGCCAAGAAGTAAAAGCAAATAAAAGTCTCTTCATA
Source organism: Pterocles gutturalis (assembly GCF_000699245.1). Taxonomy (NCBI): domain Eukaryota; kingdom Metazoa; phylum Chordata; class Aves; order Pterocliformes; family Pteroclidae; genus Pterocles; species Pterocles gutturalis. The sequence goes on from NW_010110748.1 coordinate 28,346, forward strand.
CTCAGAAATCAGCTTTTCCTCACACTCCAGCATCCCCCAGAGGTGAAGAAGTCCCTTGCTTTGACTAATTTGGATTAAGTGGGAGAAGCAGACACAGGGTGGGGCACTGAGACCAGTGTCTTGCTATTCCCTTCTATCAGTAACCTCATGGCCAGCACAAAACTGTAACTTGGCCGTTTGCAGATGACTCCCTGCGAGCATGGGCTGGGCCAACCCCACGCTTCCCATGAGTTCCCAGCACACAGGTTCCTAATGAAACGATCCAGCAGATCATCTGTTCCAGCCAGTGTGAGAATCCACCTCCCTTTCACGCTGATGGTTGTCCTCCGTGTGTACGGGGCAGGAAGGTGAACTGGTTCGTGATCGGGGCTGCTGGGTAGCACATGACCTTCAGCATGACCACTGGTAGTCCCAAGAAGATAGAAGATGTCATTCCTGGTCTAGGGTTTTTGTCTCCATTGACACGGCCGCAGCATACTTTCCACATCACCTATTACAACAGCATGAGGCAGCGTAACTCCATGTTATAGCTATTTACTTGGCACCGTAGAGGAAGAACTGGACCTGGGACGTTGTGATCCCATCGCAGCTTTCCAGAACACACCATCAGAAGAGGTCTCTGTTACTCTGCCCTCCAGTCCGCGTGGTGAATAGCTCCCTTGAACCATCAATTACAACACACAATTAGCTCCACTAAGTGAGCGTGTCACAGCACAGTCCTGGCAAAGTGCCCTTCCTCCCACTTCCCCCTCATTAGGCTGCTCCTCTCTTGCTAGATCTTTAATTAGCTTGTCATCAGCAACTTGGCCAGGATTGAACACCCCACATTCTCCCAAACGAAACCATATAAGACAGATGCGACAGCAAAAGCAGCAAGAGAGTAGGGTGAGGAGACACGCAAAGCAATCAATATGTGTCCGTGACTTCAGGGACAGGCTTGCCAGGGGCAGTAGTAAGATTTCAGCTGGCTTGGACAAACTGGGGGTGTTCAAAACATAGGTTGGCTCAGACCCAGCAACCTCATTTCAGCAAACCCACTGTAGGGCCAGCAGAAAGGAGAGGCAAAACCCAGCAAAACCAGTAGCCTTGAGGAATAAAGTGATTAAAGTTAAGAGCCCAGACATGGCCAACCTACCAATTCAGGTTGGAGCAGTTTCACAAGCAAACTTTGTTTACACCTCGCCTGACTCCCTCGCCTTCGCTAATTCAGAAACCAACACTTGGCCTCAAATCACCTTTTCTCTGAATTCTGCAGCCAGGCTGTATTCCCCCCCGTCTGCCACCCACTGAGCTCAGCAGATGCTCCACGGCGCCGCTGCAAAACGTGGAGCCAATATATGTAAGGAAGGGAGGGCAGCAAAAAATGCTGGATGGGGAGGGCAGCCCATAAAATATACACCTGTTGTCAATCAGACGCCAAGGCTTATGTCAGCCTGCCGCAAATATTTTCCCTTCCACCTCGGTGACCTTTTCAATCATACTTCATGAGGGAGACTGCTCCCATTAAGTGCCACTTGATCCTCTGCTAATGCAGCAGTTATGAAAGGAGCACAGCACTTGTCATTAGGATAAACACCTTTGCAGTGGGAGAAGGCTGCGGAGAAGGGGCACATACCTGCTCCCCCCTCTGCTTCCTCAGGGCCCCTTCCCTCTGTCTGCCCATCACCGCTGTCACAGCCTCACGTTTGGACAAGGAAAGCTGAGCCTGGCTGAAGCACTAACCGCTGCCTCTGCATCCGCTGTCTCGGCAGGCTCGGCTGCCAGCGCCTAAGCCAGCACACAAAGAAGAGGGTCTGATTTTCTAATCAGTGAAATGTTCCTCTGCCAGAGAGCGATTCAGGATAAAAAGCTGGGTGTACACTGGCCCTTCAACACTCTGGATCACATAAACCCAATTTACTTTTATGAAGATGGCTCATACTGTAGCCATCCACTCTCCGGTCAGGTCTGAGAGCTCGTTTGAGCTTTCAGCTTTATCATGCTCAGAATGGAAGGTCTCGAGGGAAGCACGACCCCCCCTTCCCTGCCGTAGTGCTCCTTGGCACTGCCCAAAATCTTTGTACACGTGACTGCAGCTTTTGGCAGCTGGTTTGGGTGGCACGCAGAGGGTGACCTGAGCAGGATCTCCAAGGGGCTGGGACTAACGGGTGCGTGGGGACCACTGCCCTGCAGGGCTTGCCCAAGAGAAAAGAAGAGGTTGGAGGTCAGGGCAGCCTCACCTCCAGGAGCATGAAGAATGATGGCCATCGCCTTGGGTACTGGGAGAGGTGAGATCCTGGAGGACATGGATCCCTTGTTTGATCCGGTGCCATGTTTCTCTGGCCTCTTCAGAGCACAAACTATTGGTGCCATTAACGTCCTGCCAGCTGGCTCCTTCCAGCTGCTGGTCGCTTGCAGATGAGTGACCAGCACCAAAGTATTTCACCAGTCCTTTGAGGAGGGTGAATAAATTCATGTCTCTGCCCCAGAACAGGACAGTACACACACAGAATCCAGCTCTTCAGCCCTGTGGAGAGACCTAAGGGCCCTCAAAAAGGGACTGACTTTGGAAGAAATAGCACACATAGGCACATGAATGTGAATTAAGAGGTACTCAGCATCTGCACTGAAATATTGTTCAAAGGAGAAGAAAAAGCAGTGAAATTAAGCCCTTTTTCTTTCCAGCTGCTTTGTTGCTCCAGCCCTGGCTCTCAAAATTGTGGTAGATGCCTCCTGGATCCTAAAAAGCAAGAGAACACCTTCAGCCAGAAGAAGGAGATGGACTGTTGTGGGCAGCTGTGATGGAGGTGGCCCAGGAAGCAGCGGTAGCATTGTTTGTGGCCACTTGGGCTGCAGGTTGCCTGGGTGGCAAGTGTTCAAGGTGTGTGTGCCTGCCATCCCAGTATCTGCCTAGTGTGAGTGGTATGAGATTGCTTTTGGGCAAACAGGAGATGAGTCTGCAGAGACTCTTTAAGTATTATCTGCTTTGGGTTTGAAATAAATCCCTTCTGGAAAAAACATCTACAGAGTGAGGCTATGCTGGTCACTGGTCCCTGTGCAATGCCTCAAATCATGTCTGTGTCATAAAACACAAAATGACAGAAGGGAAGGGACTTTGCAAGTCTCTAGTCCAAGCCTGAACTTTTCTAGAGCTGTACCTGCTCTGTCATGGGAGCAAGCAGAAAAAAAATGGCAGTGGTGTTACAGGATCGCAGCTCTCTGCACCAGTATGAGCTGGTTATTGTGAACGCAATGGTAATCCCTGCCCCTGGGACACCCTGCAGACCCGGCCACCACTCCTATAGACTATCTGGCCATCCTTGTATTACCAGTCATGAGTATTCCCCAACAAGGAAAGAGTCATCAAGACTGGGAAGGGCCTGGGAAATCTGCCTATCACAGCAAGATCCATTTCCAGGAGAATTTTCCCTATTTCTGCTGCACTTGAGGGGGTCTCACAGCACACCAAGGGCCCTCCTCCAAGAGTCTGAAGGAACCAAGCACTGAACAGCAAGCAGCAAAAACTGCACATCACCAGCGGCAGCTTTCTGTAGATAAAACAAAACAAGGAATGGGGACAATAATAGAGACAATGTCCACTGGCTTTAGATCACCAGGGAGAGATTTCAGCCCATCTCACAGGCAGCTGAGTGGACTCTCCCTCAGCTTGAGCTGTGTGCATAGAAAAGAAAAATGATACTTCTCTGGGAGATCCGACTGTTGAAGGGAGAGTTATTTAGCTGTCAGGAGAAATTTCCCAGCTTGTGACTGTCATCCAGGTGGTGATAACTGGGTATAATTTATTCAGGTAGAAATCCCTCTTCCCACTCTAACAATGTTTTGTTTGTTCTGTCCTGAATAACAAGCCCACCAATGCCCTGGAAATGATGATCCACAACACATGTGCAGAGCTCCTAATACCGTGCAATGACAAGAAGTTTCATCAACTCAGATAAATATCCCTGCCTTCTCGGTGACAGTCCCTCATTCTTCAGAAGTCTCACTTCCCCTACCTGCCAAGATTGGAAATCTATAAATAGGGCCAACTGGGAGAGGAACAGGGGATATACACTGCCACCCACTAGATCGGTTAGGCTAGGGCATAATTTTGGAGGGAGTTAGTGGTAAGTAAACAACACAGCACCGGGCGGTCGAGGCCTGACCATGCAAGGCTGGGGCAGTCTGGCAGATCTCAAATCAACCAGAGCTCCCTCCAGGCCAGAGTGGCTCTGGGCATTTCTCCAGCTCTCCTGCTGCCTCAGGAGCCCAGCTGCACCAACACCTGCAGCAAGGCTCCAGCAGAGGCCCCACATCCCTGCGGGAGACCCCACATCCCTGTGGGAGACTCTGCTGAGCTGATGGCGAGGTTCAGGAGATGATTGGGGTGCCCGGTGCAGTTCTCATTGACCTTGGTGTCAGCCTTTCCATCACTGTCAGTGCATTCTGAAGCAGGATGCCACTACCTACCTACCAGCAACTTCCAGTAACCTACCAGCACCTTCCGGTGTTGCACTAAACACCTTCTGACCCAGCAGCCCCCATCCCTGTCTCACTGCACAAAGGCTGCTCTCAGTGGTTCACAAGTCCCAGCTGTGCAGATCACCCATCTTTCCACAGCAAGGGCAGACACCTCCCTCCACGGACATTCTTTACTTGTACAACCAGGGGCTGAGTCTTGCTCTGCATTACACACCCTTTTTCACTGAGCCCGAAAGAGCAATGGAAGGAAACACAACTTTTGGCTCACACCTACTGCTCATGGGACCGTTTGTTACACAGAGCCAGATGCCCAGGACAATCCAGCGTGGGTTTTGGCGATATGGAAGCATTTAGTGGTGGCGTGTCACATTTGCACGGGCCACTCCTGTCAAAAAATACCACTTGGAACCTACTCTTGAAAAAATCCTGACCAAGCAGAAAGCCACTGCAGCAGTGGTGCAGAGCAGCTCCTGTACCCAGGCCCTCTTTTGTCTTCCCTTCCAAGCAGAAGGCCCTTTGACAAGCACAGATTTGCTCTTTGACAAGTACAGAATAATCTGCTTTCCAATCAGCGTCTACTTGCTGGTAAAAGCTGTTAATTGCCTCATATAGTCTTCTGTCAGCAACATTATCCCCTCCCATCCTGCTGAGACTGGGCTGAGGGACTGTCCTGTTCAGTGGCTGCAGTGGGACATGCAGAAGGGGAAGGTGAAATATAATACGAGAAATAATATCTACGGCAGCAAGCAAGGCTAACCGAAAAGACGTAAGAGAAGCAGGATTCCAGGGAGAGAGAAATGCTGGGGGAGGAAAAGCATGGAGTTCTCTTGACAAAGGTCCAGGATAATTTTAAAAGGGCCCAAGAAAGTATTTTTTTAAGTCTATTTTTAATACAACCTACATGTGTGATGAGAGCACTTCTTGCCACACCGCTATCTTATTACTTCCAAGATTAGCAACCAAAAGATTAATTTAGACAGGATAGAGTATTTTCTAACGAAAGTGTCGCTGCTTTCTGGGGAGCAAGTCTGACCTGAAAAGATCACGTACAGGGAAATCCCACACCACAGGCAATCCCTCATGGACAGGAGTCCCTCAGCTGGAACTACAACAGTTAGGGTTAATTTCAGCACAGCTGGGGTGACTGCCGATGACATCAGGTGACTGTAATATGTCACTGTAACTGATCATAAATACATGTACTCCACTACAGCTGACAACAAAAGCTGTGGAGACAGCAGTGGATTAGGCTTGCACTGCTGCTGCCTGAGGAAAGTTCATCAAGCAGCTATGAAATACTAAAATGAGCCCACGGTCTTTGGCTCAGGAAGTTCCTAAGACACAGACAGATGAACCCTTGAGGCAAACCAGGGAGTGAATCCTTGTCCGCTAGCATGGCTTTTGTACCCTGCCCTACACATCGCTGACACACAAAGAAAGAAGCAAAGAGAGGCTGTCTGGCTGGATGCTCTGATGGGATGCCATCGAGGTGCACTTATGTACCTGTGTTAAAGTGACCTCAGAGCTTCCCACCTGCACGTCAGTGCTTGATTTTCTGGCTTATGTTTGAATTCCTCCAAGTAATATAGAAATAAAAGGCTTATGATCACTACCTGTCCCTTTTCCAAGAGCTACAAAACCCACTGACAAACCCTCTCAGCCCTCTCTAGTGCTGGTCCACACAGAAGATGACAAGCTGCTGTAGCTCGAGCCTCTATTGAATCAAATCATAAAATCACAGAATGGTTTGGGGTGGAAGGGACCTTAAAGCCCCCCCAGCCCCCCCCCCTGCCACGGGCAGGGACACCTCCCACTAGCCCAGGTTGCCCAAAGCCTCCTCCAGCCTGGCCTTGAACCCCTCCAGGGATGGGGCATCCACAGCTTCTCTGGGCACCCTGGGCCACTGCCTCACCCCCCGCACAGGAAAACATTTCTTCCTCACATCTCATCTCCATCTCCCCTCTTTCAGCTTCAAACCATTCCCCCTCGTCCTGTCCCTGCACCCCCTGATCCAGAGCCCCCCCATCTCTCCTGTAGCCCCCTTTCAGCACTGGAAGGTGCTGGAAGGTCTCCCTGGAGCCTTCTCTTCTCCAGGCTGCACACCCCCAACTCTCTCAGCCTGTCCTCGCACGGGAGCTGCTCCAGCCTCGGACCATCTCCGTGGCCTCCTCTGGATCCTCTCCAAGAGGTCCGTGCTCTCCTCCTTGAGGCTCAGGCCTGAAGTGAGACGCAAAACTTGCATCCACACTGATGGATATGTAGGGCTGGCCCATCTGGGCACAGTGTTTGGGTTGTACTGAGGGGACTTGCCCACTTATTGACATTTTTATATTCTCTTCTTTGCGAGAGAAACTGAGCATTTACTTACGCTGAAAATTACTGCCTCCAAACACAACTGAATAATTTTTCCAACTAACCTTTCTTCCTACTAACATTTCTGGAGAGCAGCCTGCTCCAAGGGAGCCAAATACAGATGGGATCTTATAACCACAGCCCCCTCCCGGTCCCACCAGCCCTTTCACACACTGGAAATTCACCCTGCCCAGGGGTCTCTGCAGAAATCACTTCATCCTTTCCAAAACAGCGCAGCTGTTCAGCAGCGGCTCAGTGTGGCAGGTCAGAGGATGACAAATCCCATATCCAGTTGAGACTTGGGAATTTTTAGGGAAACAAAACCCCAGCTGTGTAAGTTGGAAGAGGGCTGAGACACCTGGTCCAATACTCCTGCTCCCAAAACAGCACCAAGCAACCCTTTCAAACCATGAGGACTTGGCTTTAAACTGCCCCCAAAGCCGTGACCTCTGGCAGGAAAGACTTCCTTGATCTCATGTGAAGTATTTTCCCCAGCTCTGAACCAGAAGGAGGGATCCCTAACTGTCAGCCCAGCTCCATAGCTCTTAGCTGACAAAGTTTACAGGTGTGGATCCCAGCGTTAGAAGGTAAACCGAGCCACAGCAGGCCTGACACCAATAATACACTTGGGCTTAAATGTTCTGGTGTTTCATTGCATTCCATCAAAAATCTTAGAGAAACTTATTTTTGGCTGAACCAGGTGTCACAGAAAAGTGCCAACTCCAGTGTTTCTCTGCTAAGTCAGGAGGAGACTCACAGGGAAGCCCATGCAGTGCAGAGATGGACGCAAAGCAACCAAACAGCAGAGGACTGTCCCCAGAGGCTGCAGCTGCTCAGCCTCACAAACATGACCTGTCACATTCAGCCTGATTTTATTCCTTCCCCTCTTCCCCCCATCACACACACATTAGTGGGAGGATGGCAGGAAGGGTGTCACTGCTGCTTCACAGGCATCCAGACACCCAAATGTGCTCTAAGTGCTGCTTCTGTAGGCAGTGCTCTACATTTGTGTCTTAGAAGATGAAGAAACAGTTCTCGTCTGGCTCTGCAAGGGCTCCACCTGCCCCAGCTCCATAAGAGTGCATTCCCCTACCCCTTCAGATGGCAGCTCCAGCAGATGAGGCCACTTCTCAAGCTCCTGCGTGGTTCACAGCAGGGCTGCATCACCACACAGGCTCCCAGGCTCCAGGACAGAGCATTGGCTCTTGAAAAATACTACTGGCACCGAGAATTCCCTTTTGCCCCTAACAAGGCCCCTGTTCTTTATTTGGGAAAGCACACTGAACCAAGGAGGGGGAAGCAGTGTGGAGCGGTGGCTAGAGAACTGCCCTGGGGTGCAGCAGCTCTCTCTTCTCTCTTAGCGCTGCAAGGGGCTCAGGTGAACTTGGGCAAGGCCTCTCTCCTCAGCTGTCGTGTTTGTAAACTGTGAATATTTAGACTGGAAATGGTTTCCCATCTAGGGGCAGAAGCAGCCTACAAAACAGTTAAAGGCAACTAAGGTGGAGAAGCGTGAGCCAAGCCCTTTGGGACACAAACCGTGTCTGGGTTGTTTCCCCCTCGCTGCCCTAGAGACACCCCACTGCCAACGCTGTCGCACTTCAAGGTGCGAGTGAGCAATTGCTGCGCAGCTGTGAGCCATGAGACCCAACACCAAATTCCAGGGTCCAGATTTATCCTTTCATGGCTGTTACACTAATGGCTGGTTTTTTTTTTCCCTTGGGGGCCCTGCCCTGCA
>NW_010110748.1:36921-40254 GCF_000699245.1 Pterocles gutturalis
TGCCTGACAGAGGGACCTTCACAACACCAGCCTGTCTGTGCATGACCAAAGGACACATGCTGACACCGTATCTCGCGGGTTATCGGAGTCCAGCATGCTGGGAAAGCCCCACCTTCTGTCAAACCCCACGCACACACCAGCTGCTCCTGCCTGTGACTGACAGTGTTTGTTCATTAATATATGCTCAGAAATCTCTACAAGGCTTCTACATGTCTTTTTAGGATCGTCAGGTCTTTCATTTTGAGATCTTAATGGACCCTCACAAGCAGTTCTTGTGACCCTCACAAGTTCCTTGGTCACTCTCACAGAAATCCTATAGCTCCGCTGCATACCATTTGCTTGAGGAAACCGAGGCCTGTCACCAGAAGCCACTTCCTTGGAGTTGTAAGGGAGCTGACAGCAAAAGAGAGAAGAATTGCTATTCCTTGCTCTAATCAACCATCAACACAAGGAAGAGATCTCAAGGAGATTGGCCCAATGCCCAAGCACTCTCGCATCCTCTCTTGTCAGTTTGCAATTCTGAAAGCATTTTGTGAGCAAATTTCATTTCGTGCTTAATACAAAGACCAGATCATTTTGTTGCAGGTGAAGAATGAAGTGTCTTCTCCCTGAATTACAGAATGCCTTTTATACAGGTAGGATGTATTTCCAGGATATTTGCAAGTCAATCTGTTTGTTACAATTTAAAACAAATATCCTTTAAATATCTGGCAGCTGATGTGACCCCAGGGTTGTGCTGGAAAAAGTTTTACAGCGTAGCCGTTAACACCCCTTTCCAGAAAGAACAAGGACAAGCTGTTCTTGTGTGTCCTTAGCCGCTGGTCACGTTAACAAAAATGCCACCTGTCCTTCAAAAGCTGGCACCACAAATACCAGTAAGCACTAATTACATTGGCAAGGGGAGAGTTCAGGGCATTAACACTGACACCTGATGCATTTCCCCTCTTTCACATACTTGCGTTTCTTTGTTTCCTATGCTGATCTCCGATTCCCTCTCCCCCTATGGCCAATGAACTGCGTGGCCCGTATTCCCAGGACACTGCCTGTGGTAAGCTTCTCTGAGGCACCTCTCTCACCTGTCTGCCGCTAACAAAGCCAGGGGCAGAAATCGGGAATGAGCAGCCCCACAAAGTCATTGCTAATTCTGCAGTCTCCAAAGCACAACGAAGCCTCTTGCCAGCAAGTCACAGAGCTCTACAGGCCAGTTTCGGTGGCTAACATTAACCCAGACTACTTGGAACTCAGGCAAAGATCTCTAAGGGTTCAGGACCCACTACTGGAGTTGGATTTTTGGAGGGACCTGCATTCAGCACACCAAGAAATTCAGGAAACATGACCACATCTGTTGGATCTGTAGAGTGGTGCACTTAGGAATGAGGACAAGGATGAGCAACAGGCAGGGAGAAATAAAGCAGCAAATCCTGCTCCCTCCAGCCAAACTCTTTTTTCCAGTGCTGCAGGGCTTTAAAGACAGCAATGGGGATGACATCCAGAAGATAACAGAGCCCACTGTGTCCGAGTTGCCTGTGACAGACAAAAATGCTGCTGGATAGGGGGAAAGCCAGCAAGAAAGGGAACAGAAAGTGGCCTTCTGGAGGTGGTGTGTGTGAGATCCCTCCCATCACCACAAAGGAAATGAACACACAGCTAACCCTTCCTTCCAAGGAATCAGAAACCAGCCTCTTGAAAAACGGACCTGAAACTGAAATGCAACTTTCAAGCTCATCTTGTGTTTGGTGGGTCTGTCTTTGAGGCACTCACCTAAAAAACCTGATCCCTCCATTCAGTGTCTCAGCTGCCTGGGCAGTCCCTTTACTCCAGGAGGATTGCTCAGTGTCTTCTCACCAGTTCAGGCTGCTTCCTCCACGTGTCTATCCAGCTTACTCCAGCCCCACAAGAGCAGGGATGTGCATCTCTGGGCTGCAAATGAAAAACAAATTGCTGCAACAGCAGGCATGTCAGAGGAGATAAGTCCTTGCCTATCATGCTGGGAAAGTGGGTAACATAAAATCCCTGTGGTCATCTGGCTTTTAAACCTGTAAAAAGTCACCCATTTCACAACATTGACAGCGTCCTGCAGCCAGGCTGAATGTTCTGCTCTGAAGTGAGATCCGCGAGTTAGCACCAAAGAGGTTCTTCCGCTTGGCCATGCTGGAGTAGGAGGAAGGAATTAGAAGTCCCTTGTGCATCTAATACCCAGGATTATCGTCAAGGAATATTTCCTTGGATCAGTCCAGCTGACGTAGGCCACGGTGCTCTAACAGCCTCCAGCTGAGTGTGGGGGGAACACAGCCACGGCAGGGTCAGGATTTTACCTATTACAGCAATGGGGTGAGAAAAAGCTTTTACATCAGTAATTCCCATACCTGGCTCCGTGGAGCAGGAGTGTGGGACATTTTAAAGGCTAGCAGTCTCCACAGTCGATACACACTACAAACCCTAAAACAAGCAGTCTTGATCAATTTACTCCTTCTAAAAAGTTAAAATTCTCTATGCCAGACAAACATTCCCCTCTGATTTACAGACAGTTCTGGCTGAATATATCTCACCTTCATCTTCTCGTTTTTCTTTTCATCTAAGAAGTAAACTCTCTCAGGACTGGAAACATCCTTCCCACGCAGGGCTGAGGCTCCCCACGGCATTCACTCCAGACAGGAGGTGGGATGGAGCTGCAGCCCCATCCTGAGACAGACACGGCCCAGGAGGCCTCCCCCTGCCCCAACCCACCCCAGGCAAGGCACAGCCACTCCAGCCACCTGCTGCAAGGTTTCAAGAATGTAAACTAGAGGTTTGGGTCAGGGGTTTTCTCCCCTTTCCATCAATGGAAGCTTTTTGACTGAAAGAAAATTAGACCTGATTTTATCTGGCACTACAGAGCTCAGGTAACTCAGCAAAGGGCTGGAGCAAGGGAAGCAATTCCAGCCACCCCTCTGCAGAGCCGAGCTTCCCCGGGAGCTGCCCCAGGAGCAGGGCCAAGGCCACGGTTATTTGCACACCTGAAGTTAAGGATGTGGCCACAGAAAACGGGGCAAAAATCAAGATAAGCCAGAGCTTATGGGGGGCACATGCAGGCCCCCATGGCGCTGGGAAAGCAGAACATCCTTCTCAGCACCACCGTGGAGTAAAAATGGGTCATGACAAGAGACTGAGCCGCAGCCTTTGAGCCTAGAATATAATGTATAACTCTATAATGGCCAAAACCCAGATAACCGAGGGCACCACAGCGGCCCGGCCCCTCTGATGGACGCAGCGATGCCTTTGGCGCTGAGGGACAATGGGGCTCTCGGGGGGCTCAGCCCCAGGACGGGCCGGACTGGCCTGCCCGAGGAGAGG
>NW_010110749.1:0-9595 GCF_000699245.1 Pterocles gutturalis
CCACCCCACAGGAACAGCGCTGACCTCTACTAGCCCAGCCCCTGCCCGCCCTGTGACTGTAGGTGCAGCAGAACCTGTTACAGATGGCCTCGAGCCAGAGCACGTGCTGGTTTTCTTGAAGGACCATGCAAGGAATGCTCCGTGCTGCAAGGACTTGGGGCACGGTGAGGTGCGTGACCGGGATTTGCAGCAGGGTTGGGGAGCCCTGGGAACAGGGGTGCCCGGTCTGCGCAGCTGCAGGTGTGCGGCTGTGCCCCCGCAGCCCCGGGGCTGCCTCCGCAGCACTGTCACAGAGAAACGCACACAGACACGCAAGAAAACAACCATTAACCAGAATAATCCCAAAACAATAGCAATACACGTGGCAAAAGGCCCCTTGCTCACACAGCCATGTCTCTATTTCTTTCTGTGTTTAACCCAGCCGGGCGTGGGCGAGGAGGCTTCTTTGAAGCTCTGCCCTGTGCAGGCTTCTGCTGTGTCCTGCCTCATGGAAACACAACAGGGGAGCCAGGGCAGGGCTGCGGTCATAACCAGCAACAAAAGCAGGGGGAAGATTGGGTCAACATGATGTTTTGTTTCCCTTGGAGGAAAACTTTTTTTTGCAATTAGAGGTGCTGGGAGAGGGGTTATTTGGTTTGTTTAATTTGCTTTGTTTTGTTGTGTTTTTTCTTACTCCTCCTTAAGGTTTACACAGCCCTAAGAGTTCCACAGCCTTGGTTGTACCACAAACAAGAAGAGTGTGAGCACTTACTGAACACCAGTGTAATGTAGCTGCAGCACAGGGCTTTGGGGTTTTTGACTTGTTTTGGTTTTTCTTTTGTACTAGGGAGGAGGGGAGGGCTTTTTACATGTGCCCAAACGTATCTTAGAGGGCCATTTTAGTTTAACACTAACCAACTAACACACAGACACACACCACCCCCCAATGTATGTTGCTACACAAGTGTGTTCATATATTCTTTTTAAAGTTAAGAACAAGAGCTGGTGAAAAACGAACAGTGTGTCTTTTGCAGTGAAACACCCAACTGCTGTTTCCTCTTACACCCTCCCCACCACTTGTCTCCTTTTCCACATGCTGGTGTGGTGGCTGTGCGGTTTTGTGGGGGCTGCTAGGGACAGTTGGCCTGAAGTGGGTTGGTGGGACAAATGTCCAGGGGCAGAGAAGGCTATGGAGCCAGGGTTTGGGAGCTGAAGATGTGAGCCAGGCACCTTCCCCAAACACAGGTGGGACGCCTGCCCATCCTGCTGCTTTGAAACCAAAGTTCGCCTCCTTTCTAGAGGCAAAGAACCCCAAATATGCATGTAAAAGCAATTGGCCCCTGCTCGCAGAGCAGCTCACACTGCATTTCTCAGGGGTCTGGGGACATGGGACTTATCTTTTTTAGTCTCATGCTTTCTGGCACAACCACTGCACATGGCCGATAGACCTGCAGTCCTTCTCATCGGTGTTGTTACAGAGCACCTCAAAAAGACAAAAACTAGAGTAGAAACCTCAGCTGTAAGCAGAGATAAAGCCTAACATTAGTTTCGCTATATGGCACTGTGGCCATATATATATATATACACTGTGGCCAGTTGTATTTTGGGCTTCGCTGTGTGTTTTGTGCGCTGTCTCTCCTCAAGTCCCAAGTTTCCTTCCCCAGCACCTCCTTCTTCTGTAACTTACTGCACGGCTTTTGAACACAGACCTGTTCGGTCAGTGCTGACTCTCGGTGTTATACTTCAAGGGACTTCCTAGTCTTGTCGGTCTTTTAGCCTCAAAGTAATAAACACAACGGCTTTTCAGAATACGCAGATGTCCTCTGCTCCATTTCTGCTTGTTACAAATTGCAAAGAAACCTGAATGCCAAGGAGCTCTGGGGTTTGTCTACAGGGACAGGGGAGGCTGGGCAGTAGCAGCATCTGTGAAGAGGGGGGCTGGAGAGGAAGGGGCAGAAGCAGCCAGCCAAGTGGGGACACGACTGTGTCCTGGAGAAACTCCTGGTGAAATGGTGCGTACAGGGTCAGGCATGAGCTGATGGTAGTTGAGGACCAGCATGGGGCTGTGTGCGAGGGGGAGTGAAAAACAAACCAGTGCCTGTAACAACTGGGCTTCTCCCACCCCAGCCAACACCGAGGAACAACAGCAAACTGTAGAGACTGTAGAGACAGCTGCTGAATCACAGTGAGGAAACAGCTAGGGAGAGACAAAACATCCCAATCATCACATGTAGAAAGTTCATGATAAATTGCATACCCAGTGAGCACTGGCATCAAACTAAACCTGCTGCCTCGTGAGGGGCCTTCCTGCCCTGGGGTTGTGCTGCAGTGGGCTGCAGAGTGCAACGGTGCTCCGCCAGGGGCTCGCCCATCGGTGCTCCGCCAGGGGCTGTTCCATGGCCTTGCCTGTCCCCTGTGCCCCACGGCACCCTGCTTCTCACCTCCTCTCCTTCCAGGCTGGTGTTGCTCAAAAACCACACAGCCCCTCTCCTGACTCGTGACCCGCAAAAGGGTCATTTGGTCATCCTGGAAAGCCACATGGCTGCCTGCGCCAACGTGGTCACATAACCAGCAATGACAAGGCATTGTTGCCAGCAGAAAGACACCAGGCACAGAAGCACCTTTTGCAGTTTTTTTATTTATTTATAAAAAAAATCCCCTTAAGTTGAAATACAGAGTGACTGGAAAAAAGTCTCACAACATGGTAATAAAACATCTTAAACATAATCTCTAAGACTATAAGCCTATAATTCCTGTTAAATCTCACTTAATTTAATGGTCTTTATAGGCTTTCCTCACTGGAGAATGAACATTAAATACTGGCTTCAACACAACACCGGGAAAACAGTAGTATGGGGAATAAATCACAAACTTTGGTACTTCGGGAAACGTTGCAGAACTGGTGCAGACACAACCAGCAGAAGGCGTGTGCTTGCACAGGGAACAGAGAGTGGAGCCGGAGGCTACATCTCCCCTCTCTCCCACCAGCTTGTGGCCAGAGGACAAGGATGAGGTGACCGCACACAACGCGAGAGCCTGGCCTCACGCCATGCAGTCTCAGGAGGAGGGACAAGCAAGAAAACAGTGGAGGAAGTGAGAGATGCAGCAGGAGAGGTTCTGGGAGCATCACTGCTGCCGCAATCCCCAGCTGGGACCCTGCTGCACCTCTTGGCTATGGCTCCTGGCTCAGCCCATGAGTGACATGAGCCACAGTCACCCTCTGGCTTCTGGGCACAAGTAACTGAAGTTAAAAAGCACAAGATTCTTCTCATAAGTGGGTAACTTCTCATTCAACCAGCTATCCCCAAAGCTGATAAAGTCCTGCTGCAAACAAGGGGAATTAGATGAGCTAAGGGAAGAAGGGCCCCTGAGGGCCAGGTCTGCTGGCCCAGCTGGAATGACAGCTGGAGAAGGGTCTCACAACTCCCTTGAATTAACAGTGTCCTGTCCTGTAAGATTTGTTCCCCATCTTGATGTTCACGCTGCTGATCTGTGACAGCACAGCTGCCGTGTGGGACTGGGGTGCTGCTCCCCAGCCAGCCTGGTGCATGCTGCCTTCTCCCCAAGGGATGGGAGACAGCCAGGCCCAGCTGAAAAATATCTCAGAAACAAACGTGAGGGAGAAACTGTGGGGTAGATTCAGTGAAACCCCTGCTCTCCCTTTGGTGCCTTTTTACTGTCATGTAACAGGAAAAAAAACACGTCAGCTGCAGCCCCCCCCAGCCCCCACTCCATTAACTGTTGCACAATTCACTCAAAAATACTGATAGGACAAAACAGAATATTTTATGGAAACCTCATTTTGCACTCACCAGTCCCTGGAGCAAGCCAGGAAAGGTGATGAAATACTGATGAAATACATTCCCCAACACCTCCTACTAGCAGCGTACAAAACCAAATGATCTTTCCAGACACTTCCTTGACCAACATATGTGACTTTCCAGCACTTGTCTATATTTTTCACTTATAATTTTTCTCTCAGTTTTGTCTTGTCTTTCCTGCTGCTTTAATCACAGCCTTCTCCTGCTGGCCTCTCCCTCAGTGAGGGACACAGTGTCAGAAGGAAGCTGTATCGAGTACTGCTATTGAACTTCTGTGCTTGAATCTTGCCCCAGCTGGTCTAGGGAAGGCTGAGGTTGCCCTCCCGTCCTCTGAGTAGCAGGCAAGACCAGGGCAGAAGTGAAGCAGAGCATCATGTCAATGTACTCTGGCAAAACCCAGCATAAGCTGCAGGAAAATGAAGAACTTCTCCAAGCCTGCCCGCATACCTTTTGGGAATGAAGGTACTCAGGCCATGAGCACATTACTCCACCAGCTGTTGCAAAGTGCATCATGTCCTGAGGACAGCAGGTGCCACCTCAGACAGCAGGTACTGGCTATGTGCTATATTCTTGCCGCATGCAGTGTCACTGCTGTAGGAGACCTGCACATCAACTTTGTGCTGCTGCAACAGCCAGGCCAACGTCTGCAAAAATGGGTCTGGGATTTGAAGTGATGGGTTTTTGGAGACCTTAAACCCACCTGCCTGACCAGGTCAAAAGTGGCATCCACCAGTGCCTTGGCTGCAGAACACCTTGTTTGAAAACCAGGACTCTGGGTAGGGACCTCCAAAACGGGGGCAACCTGAACCCTGGCCACTTGGGGAGACTGTAACTGGCATGAGGGTACTCAGCACCCCGGTCAGACAGCTGCAGGGAGGGACCAACACTGAGACACAAGCCGAAGGAGCTGCAGTCGCAACTGGACACGAGCAGCAGCATTTGCTATGGATGGGGTGACTCTGTAGCATGTAACACTTGCAGAAGGTGAGGGGGGGCTATCACAGCGAGAAGCTGCTCTCAGTTCACAGGGTGCTGACAGACACAGGGGAGACCACAGCACATAAATACATCCACGCACAGCCACAATCCACAGTCTCTGGGGGGTGCTAAGCGCACCTAGATGTGGGGCTCACCGACAGCTGCATTCCTCTTCTCAAACTTCATTTTGAGCTCTGACACGAGGGCGTTGTGGGCGCTGCTGTGACCTCTCTTCTTCAGCTGCTTGTTTATAAACTTGGGAGTGAGAGAGCCGGACACAGTTGGCACTCGCCACCCTGGGGCATCCCCGCCGGGAGCCAGGGCAGGGGGCGGCGGGGGCGAGGGGGCGGTCGGCAGCACAGGGGCAACATGGATGTTGTTGTTGCTGTTCTCGTTGTGTAGGCTCTTGGCATCATACTCAACGACAAACTTCTCCGCAGCATTGCTGGGCCTCTTGAACTTCAGCCACTCCATCCTGACTGTCCGGGTCTGCGGAGTCTGTCTCTTTTTTATGATCCTTCTTACCGGCATGATTTTGTTGGACCGCTTATTGCGCCAGAACATGGCAGTAGAGATCATGATAGTTATCAGCACCATTATGCCCATGACACCAGCTAGCACTCCTAAGGCTTTCATGGGGTTATCTTTAGTTTGCATCAAAAAGGCGGCCATAGGCCCTTTGTGAAGAGTCTGTAAAAGAGTACAAAGAAAACACATGACTTACTCTATGGGACAGACAATGACCCTGAAATTTCATTTGTCCAAAATATGTAACAAGCAGGGCTGACTAATGGAAGTTGTCACTAAAAAAAAATGAGAGGTGAAGAGCCAGTCCAGGTTTGGAGAATTTAGATGGAGCAGGAGACTGGGCAAGCACTATGGCACTGCGAGATGGACGACTGTCGAACATGAAAGCTCACAGGAGTATTACCGCCAAATTAGGAGGGATTCCTGCGTGTCACCATAGTGCTTGTTTAACTTGCAAGAACTGAGCAAGAAAATAATTTCCTGCAGGATCTGCAGCTGTATTGTTGTACTACATTTCAGAGTTAATTTCCTAGGAATAATAGTGTTGAACCCAAACAGAAGTTTATGAGGAGAAAATGATCTTTCAAAAACAGTTGCAGGTGATACGGTGATGCAGTTTATAGGACTGAGCATGGCATTAAAAAGATTATGAGAAAACTTCACTTTATAAAATTACAATGAGTAGTTAGCAGGCATGTGCTGCATTCTGTTTTCAAGTACTCTTTTACAGACATAACAAAACTCTTTGAGGTAGGGGACATAAGTAAGAACTAAAGAGCTTTGTTTTTAGAAATAAAAGAAATAAGCAAAAACATAAGCTACATATGGCATATTAAGGACAAATGAATGGCTAGTTCACTTTGCAGCTTAGCACACTGTGCGTCTCGGAGGTCCCCGTATAATTTTGCGGATTTTGCCCTGTGGGTGGAGCTTGGATCTTTTCACACTTTTCCAGTACATGATGGTGGAGATCACCATTGTTACAGAAATGGTGGAAAGGACGCCACTCATGCAAATTCCAAATATTGTCCATGGACGCTTCTTGAGGCCTAAAATATAGGATTTTACCCTGGACTTGATCTGGAAATATCAAAAATAAGAGAAATGGTCAACCCTCGCGTTGTTATATTTGATAGGCCAGTATCTATTATAAATGCAACTAGGGAACTAGGGTAAAATGTGGACAGGATAGAAAGCATGTAAAATACAGGGAGCTAAGTGTTGAACTAGGCACAGGAGACGAGATGGTTGCAGTGACACTGAACTGAATCCAGAGACACTTAAAGAAGTTAGGAAGCATGTATAAACACCTGGTTGATCAGGGAATAAAGGATAGAAGTGCGGCATAGAGACTACCCTTATTCATGGCATGGTAATCCACTGTGGGACTATATTTCCAAGAGAAGTTCATAATGGATACAAGCTCCTGCAAGGGTATCTGGACAGAGAGTAGTGTTGTGCAAGGCCAGGAGATCCTTTAGAAATGGCACATTCATGAGCAGGTTTATGAAGAGCTGGTCACAATGCGATGTGTGGCTGCAGAGAGACAGGGCTACCCACTGTGCCCCCCTCCTCTAGCCTTGACTCCAGGAGGGAATCATCACCCACACTCTGCATGTCTAGTAACAGGTAATCTGCATTTTAGTCAGCAGCCTAAGCTCCCAGCTTTTGTCAATGGGAGAAAAGCACACCTCCAGAGCAGCAGTCACCACAAGCTAAAATAGGTATCAAAGACAGTGAGTACAAGGAGAGCCTTGTGACTAGCTTGGACTCAAACCTCTGACTTCTAGACATTTAAAGTGAGATCAGATGGATTTCCCTGTACGACTCTGAACTAGGATGCTCAACTCTCCACCTTCCCCAGTCTGTGGAGAGAGATGACCACAAGTGTCCTCAAAGGATGTTCAGGGTACCTCTTGTCATGTATTACACAGGAACACCATTTATTTTTAAATCACATCCCGAAACTAATGAAATATAAAGTCATTAATACACACCCCATTGTCTTCATGTCACTTCTGTATTTTCACAACCTACCTCAAACACATCATCCAAGACCACTTTTCCCTTGTCCTCAGTGTCTCTTATTGACAAGGATAAATGGGCGAAGAAATGCTATTGAAACTCTTAGACCACGTTACCTTACAGGTAGCGACTAATTTTCATCACTCTGCTGTGCAGAGTTTTTCCATTAGGAATGGCCCTAAGCTAGAAACCAAAAGCAGAGCAGCCCATGATTTTGGTGGAGCTTGGATTCACATCAGCTTTGCTGTTCTGCATTACATGGCTTTTGTGTACTTAAATCCCATCAGATGACAGAAATTCTACTCTGGCTTATTTAACTTCATGTGAAGGTCTGATGAAAGTGTCAGATAAACCCTGCTAAGTAGTACATGACCTGAAATGAGTTCATTTATTGTAACTGTTGTCAAGATCTATTTTGTAGTGAGGCACTGATGTCTAAATAGTATAGGCCCCAACACAAGGAAAAAGATGACATCTACTTAAGAAGATCCTGTATCTCAGTAATAATTATTTGACTAGCTACTTGAAAACCTCGAATAAATGGGATTAGACAGAAGTACATGTCTGTGTTGCCAGCGTACAACAGTTGCAGGGGTAAGAACTGATGGAAATTGTATGGTGAGTTTCAGAATTTAGCTTCATTCCTGTCCCCCTTGTCTCACTGATCTTGGCACCTGTTCAGAGCTTCCAGTTGTGAAGAGGTGATTAATACCAAAACTAATACCATTAATAGCCAGCTAGTTCGGCCTATATTCTAGCTACTGAGCCTGTACTATACAAAGATTTGCCTAGAATCAGCCTTGTATAACAACTCTTCTGTGAAGTCTGCATAAAACCATTTTGTAAGCATGCAGTGGGCCCAAGTTCTGCAGGGTGCTGAAGTGTCCAGCAGTCACTGGGACTTGCCAGCTTCTGAGAAGCTCTTACACTGACATGTGCCTTTGAAACTGTTTTCATAAGACCCAGCACTGTGTATTTTAAGTGCAGGTAGATGCTTTCAGGCTGCATACCTGAAGGGCAGGCTGTGGAAAACACCCCTCTGCAGCACGTGGGGCTTACTCTTGCCATCCTTCCTCCACAGTGGCTTGTTCCTCAAAAAACTGAGTTTGCCGAGAAGGATGCTTATGTCTCTCTTTGCTACTGAAATGGTGACTTATTTCCTTTGTTTTTCTGTCTCCTGCCACAACAGTTTGCAGTGTGCAGATACCCACACCGCCTGGCAGCTTCAGAAGAGCCTTTCATAACACATGGGGCTACAGTGACTAGGACAAGTGGGTGCTGCATCCAGAACCTGGACCCAACAGGAGCGTGAGGTTATGCTGTTCAGCCACAAGACCAGCTAAGGCTCACCACCTATATTTAGAAGTCTAAGTAAGTGGGTGAAGCTGCTAAGAGCCCAAGCTATTGCAGATTATAGACAACTCAGGCTGTCTCGACTTGAGCAAGTGGGTCTGTACAACAAACCAACTGGTTCTGAGGAACCTACTTCCACATATTCAGCATTTCTGGGGTTTTGCTTCAGATTGGTCTAGCCTAGTTGCAGGGATGGACTGCCTGCTAGTGCCAAAGCACAGTAGGTGTGCCCCCCAAACACATTTTTGCCTGAAATAAGTCTGCTTTGTGTGCTTGGAGCTATCTGGGACATGAACCACCCCACAGTATGTGGGGATGATCAGGAGATTTGCTTCAAAAATAACTCCTGATCCAATGTAGAACACAAGCTGCTCCCTCCAGTGCTTATCCCAAAGAGCTGTGCTATCACCATACATGAATTCTGCATTTACATCACTTTGCACTACAAACACAAGCATGGGGCAAGACTTCTCAAATCAAGGCAACCTCTTCCGAACAATTTTTTTCAAGTTCTATGAACTGTTTAAAGACGAGGCTACCTCTGCAAAAGTGGCAAAGGATGTTTAGCAAACACAGTTCCCATGGCTGCAGAGTTAGTATGAGAAAGGAGGAGATTTCCACATTAATTCACAGAAGGTATTTGTTGAATCTTTCAGTTAGGGGAATCTAAAACTGAGACTCACCAGCTATATTTAGAAGTCTAAATGAGTGGCCAAAGCTGTTAAGAACCACAGATTATGCTGTCTAAATGTGGACTTACTTAAGCCTCAGTCCATGAAAAGGTGTAAATAAACGCCCCCGTCTGTTTGCATAACCCCGGTGGAGTCATGAAGAGGCAGAGGGATCCCCCCCATCAGGTCAGCCTTCAGGATCACGAGTGGGAATCAGCTTTCCGTGAAAATCTCGGGCAG
>NW_010110749.1:9610-17157 GCF_000699245.1 Pterocles gutturalis
CATACGGGTTAAAAAAGAGTGTCTTTTTTTAGCATATGTTTCTTATTCTGTTGAGAAAGGATAGGAGATTAACAGACACCACTCAATACCAATTTCCATAAAACCAGACTCAGTTAAATTAAAAGGTCTCTAGAATTTTTTATCACTGTATTATTCCAAGAGCAAAAGGTCCTTTTGATGTGCAATACTGCTGAACTTAGCCACAAGGCATCTATCTCGAAGGGCACAGCCTTGCACTAATTGCAATGGTAAATGTTAATCAGAAAATATGCCTGTTTAATTTCTTGGTGTGATTAACACCACAGAAACCTCTAGAGGATGTGTTCAAAAATATCCTCTTTATCCAAAACCAGTAATACAGAAGTGCCCACCAAACAGCTAACTAAAAGAGACTTTGTACAGCTGGAGCACAGAGAGATGAAATGTACATTTCTAATAGCCTCTGAGAGTTCGTATGTGTGTGAGTGTGCGCATGCAATGTCCCTGTACCAAGAGACTGTTTTCTTCACAAAGAGTTAACAGTGACTGTGCTGTCTCTGAAACATAGGGAGTGACCAATGGTTTTGTACACCAGAGCTGCATCTCACTCGTGTGCAAGCTGAAATTTGGGAGTGTTTTTTTCAAGTAGATGTGATGCTCTTGGATAAAAAAACCCAACCCAAATCATTGCAATCAATGGAAGAAGTAAGGGAGAAATGCACAAAAGCTTATGGAGGATGTGACATTAGGTTAGTAATGCAGATACTGCTGATCAAGTGAAGAAAGATGCTGTTGCTATCTCGGGCTCTGTGTTAGGACTTGACTTCGAGAAGAGGATGGGAAGAAGGAAAAAACTGTGTCTGAGAGGAATCCAAATCTTCACAGGCCTCCCTGCTTCCTCTTTAGACTTCACCTGGAGGGGCTCTCCCTCACTTTGCGCCAAAACTGTACCCCTGGAGAGGGACAAAAGGAAGCAGAGTGGGGACTTTCTACAAGACACCTTTTTCAGCAGGTGCTGATGTTGCTTCAAGCACTAGAAGGAAATCCATGAAACTCTTTAACTCAAAGCATCAGCTGCTCTTGTTTTCCTTCCAGATGTCCTTCATCAGCTGGCTTAGGGACAAATCTTCTCCCCCAGCAGAGGCAGCGTGGGGCACCCTCCTTTGCCTTGGCACCCCTCAGCCCTGTACCTAAGCTCTGCATGCTAAGAGGGAGGTTCCCAGCTCATCCAGTGGAGGAGGGAAAGCTGGAGGCTAGATGCCAGGGGACAGTACTTGAGGCCACCTGGTGCCACGCACTCTTGAAATGGGCACCCAGGGAGAAGGCTGGAAGCAAGGCAGGGAGCGTGGGCGCTCCCACTCTTGCCTGTGGGTAGCAGTTCTTATTTGTTGTATGAGAAACACCAAAACTTATGGTTTCCATGGGAAATCAAAGTGTTAAGCAGTTTATTTCCCTTGTATCAGCAAAAATGGCTAAATCTCTAGACTTAACGACAGAGACCCAGCACGTACAGCTCCCCAGCTCCCTGAGTCCTCCAGCAGTCCTGGTGCAGCAGGCACTGACAGCAGAGACCAGGAGTTACTCCTGCACTGCTGTGGCGACATTTACCCTGCTGATGAGCACAAGTGTTCTCTGCAGACACCTTTTAACTTACAGCAGGCTCTGAACTGTATACCTGAAGTATCATATAAATGCACCTGATAAGGAGTATCAGTGGAGTAAGAGGAGACAGAGAAAACAGGGAAAGATTGTAACAGACAAAGGAGCAGTGGGTGCATTTTGATCAAACAAAGAGAAGGCTAGCTGCTGTTTGTGGGAAGAGATTGGCATCTTTGCTCAGTATCTGTGTGGTCCAGAGGCTGTCAGGCTAATGATGTGTTTCTCATCTACTTTAAAGCCCATTTCCTCCCTGCTGGTACCTACTGAAAGGCATGGCAAGGCAGTTACAATAAATAAGAATCATGCAAGCATGCACTGCTCACCATAAATTGCTGCTTGTTCTTTGGTTGATGTAAAAGTTGGACTAACAGGAAACTCTCAACCCATGTGTGCTATCTTTTAGAGTCTTCTTGTTTGGCTTCTTAATAATACTGCAATTATTAAACTCACATCCAAAATTCCATGTACTTTAAAGTATTTCTGTGAAGTTTTCTCACTTTTCCTATGTCACTTATGTTAACTTGCAAAACTGGTCTCATATATTTCACTCTGACCCCAATTAATTTCCAGTCACTTTTTGTAGGCAAAAAAGATTGTTTTCTTAGCCTGAATGAAAACAAGAAACCAGAAATCTAGCAGTCAGGATTTACCTTTACTCTCAGGAGTCTGTAGCCCTTAATTTGCATCTGTGTCTGACAATCAGATACAAGAAACTCATCTCCCAATCACATTATGCTTCTACCTTTGTACCTTGGCAATTTCTCTCATAAAAATGTCTTTTACATTTGTGGCTGCAGAATCCAGCTTCACCACAAGGCTCTAGGAACACTCTACAAAACAGAGGTAGCAAGAAAGAGGAAGCAGTGGCTGGCAATTTTTTGGCTGTTAATTTCAACTCCTGAAGTACTTTTAAAGTAGTCTCAGAAATGGAGCAAGCAGTGACTACTCTTTGGTGCCTCTCAGGGATCATCTCACATGATCCCTGATTTTTTT
Source organism: Pterocles gutturalis (assembly GCF_000699245.1). Lineage (NCBI taxonomy): Eukaryota > Metazoa > Chordata > Aves > Pterocliformes > Pteroclidae > Pterocles > Pterocles gutturalis. Next base: position 12,242 of record NW_010110749.1, read on the forward strand.
ACAACATTTTCTTACCTCCTCTGTGATATCAATCTTCAGAACTGCCGTCGTACTGAAGGATGGGGAGCCTCGGTCTTTGGCCTGCACAACCACTGACCATATGCAGTCTTTGTTCTTTGTGATGTTGTGGATGATGTCCAGGGAACGGATATAGGATTTCAGCTTGATTTCCCCAGTGCTTTGGTCTATATCAAACACATTGGCTGGATCTGCTTGCATGATGGAATAATCCACGATGTTGTTGGGTTCTTCTGCATCTTGATCTATAGCCTGGTAGGGGAAGTGTAAAGAACAAAGATGTTATTGTTTGCATCTTTGCCTGAAGATAAAGATAAAAGTTTCTAAAAGTTTCTGAGCATTCATTTCTGATAATATCCATGCTGTGAGATGACTGGGCTGTTTTTGTTTTATCTTGGAAACAATTTCCCCTTTTCTGGTATCAGCTATGCCACATTTTCTAGTGAAAAACAGCAGGACTAGAGTTCTTTTTGTATAAGCAATTGAGAATCTATTTGAGATTAAATAAAATCAGAGGAAAAACTGAACTGTAACAAATCTGTACAATGCAAATCGTCCACTGCTGGGGAGTTTCTCACACAGTGTGGGGAACAAATATGAATAGAGACCAATGGGATTAGCACCACACTACAAACTATAGCTGCCTTGATTTTTTGTACTGTGGTATTTATTCTGCTAACATTAGGTGTTGTGTAATCAGACTTCACTATACACATTCAAATGTGTGACATAGGATGTCCTGCTCCCTTGCCTGTGAATTGTTATTGCATGGTTCTGCAATTCTGCAGAGCGAAGGGAAAGAAGTTGTGTGTTTGAGCAAAAAGGTATGCCAGGAAGGCTGAGTATTCAGAACCCTGTACTTTCATTCGCTGATCTTATTTGGGCTTCTTACGATCACTCTATAATCTAGGATCCTCCACCAGCTGATGGTTCAAATACTGTAACAGAACTTTATCTTTTGCCTACAGAAATTATTTCTCCTTCTCAGCAGTCTCTACATACTGTCATTCCATGCATTACATATAAATTGGTGTGCAAAATAAAGCCTGGGGAAAAGCCATGTTTCAGGCATCTGTCATGATCCCTGAGCAATAACCAGCAGAGCTGGGGCTTTTCCCAAGCACTCGGCTTTGTGCCACGCTCTGTGGTCTCTCACCTCTATCTTCACTGGTGACCCGATGATCATTGTCTTTTCCTGGATGTTTTCATTGAACTCTGGAGAGTGGTCATTGACATCGAGCACAGTGATAAACACTTCAGCCAGGCTGTATTTCCCGTCTGTGTCCTCTGCCTTCACATAGAAATTATACTTTGAGTTTACTTCAGCATCTAACACAGCCCAGGGCTGGGTGTAAATTATACCTGTTGATGGGTGGACTAGGAACCTGGAAAAAAAGCATGGAAAGACTTTGGAGGGTTTTTTTTTGGTCACTTAATGTGTGTTTACAGCCTGGGGCAAAGGTGGGCTCTAAACATTGAAATGCTGTGCCCAAAGATTGGTACTCTTCACCTAACTCCTGTCTGGCTGATGTTTCCAAATCATTCACTCTACCTATTTTTTAGCTAGGTCCTTTAGGCTTGAAAACAAGAGACCTATCAGTGTCTGGTGTTTTTCTATCTGTTGTGCATTAGCCATTTTAGCTGCATTTACAGTTAAAGCCTTCGTCCTCAGTAAATACTCAGTGTGATGGCCTTCTCCCAGAGTGATTTCCTTGCATTAAAATGTGTAAGGAACTGCCTGTTTTTGTTCACTTAATAAGTACAATGTATTAGATCATGTCCTGCATAAATTAAGATTCATTGATATCACCTCAATAGCTAAGGAAAGCATGCTGCATATCATATTTAAGCTCTTCATTCCTCAGAAAGGGTTAGAAAAATGGCTGCTCTCAAATTCCCCAAAGTGCAGGGCAAATTATCTCCTCCAAAAATAATCACTTTACCATAGACTGGCACTGGGGTGGAGTGGGTGTTCAGATTTATCTGTAGAAAGTTCAATTCTACACATTTGTAATTACTAAGACACTGTCAAAAGTGTCAGCCAAAAGCTTGGATTTATAGAGAAAATAACAACACAGTGTCTTTTTAAAATGGACTGACAGTGTAGGCTCCAAGCAGCAGGGTTTTTACCTGATGAAAGGTTTTATATACCCTTTAATTAATGTACAAGATAACAAAATATTTTCTGTATTCCAACTGTGAGCACAATTGAGAGTGATTATAAAAGGAGCACTTAATAATCCAGAATCTTCAATTGTTTTCATTACCCTGTTAAATACAAATACAAGTCATGATGAAAGCCAAGACCTGGAAGTGGAAAGAGCTGTGCAGACTCTTGGTAGAAGGCAGCACCTGTGCTGAGTGCCTCCTTAGCACCCAACCCAGCGTAACCATGCAGAGAGGACTCTCATCACCCCGTTTTTAGTGGAAGAATAGAAGCACTGAGATGTGAAGAGATTACAGCAGTGTACCCCACTCCCACTGGCAGCTTGGATGTAGGATTACCAGCATAATGGTTTTATCTTCAACAGTTAACATTATTCCTCTTGCTCCAGTTCAACTTATCTTTCTGCCAATGCAATTGCATATCCACTGATGTAACCCCTGAGACAGAAAAAATCGTGCCTCTAATAGAAACTCAAATCTGCATTAAACTGTGTGTTCAGCAGATCTGGAGGTCCCAGGGCTAGGAAATCAAGCCAGCCTTACAGAGCCATGCCACTCAGTCACAAGAAAAAAAAAATCATACTTGAGATGGAAAAAAAAAGTCTTCATATCTTGATTTCCTCATTCATCAGCGTAAGAACAGTGAGTCTGAGCATCCCCATAACTCCAACCAGAATGAAGTTGCACTCACATTTTTTTCTAAATCCTTCGTCAACAACCTTCACAAGCTTCTTTGCACCAGCTGCTACATTTTAAACCTAAGAGGTCTGCATGCACAGCATGACCTTTGCCTGCTTGCCTCTAAGCAACTAGGTTATGGACTTAGCGAAAAGCTCAAAATAATCCATCCTGGAAATGCTCCCATATGTGTATCCTTCTGCTACAGAAGAGGTTCACCCTTAACATCTTGAATTTTGGACTTTGATTTTGCCTCCTGAGTGGCTTTCACCTTAACAGGAAGAGTTCACCTTTAACTCCAGGTGGATAAAGTATGGAGAAAACCAGATCCTGGGGATGAGTGCCTGAAAAGCTCATTAATTTGCGATACTCTATCCTGCAGCCTCACCATGTCCAGGAGCTGCAGGTTCCAGCAGCAGTAGCTGTGATGACCAGTGATGCTGGGAGCCCAGCCAACGGGCCCGGGCAACTGCTGGGATGGAAGCAGTGTGGGAAAAAAACAGTGTTTCAGAATTTTCTTACCCCAGCACTGTCCCCAAAGACCAGGAGAGGAAGCTAGGCATCATTACAAAATCAAGTAAGCATCGGTTTACCTTTCTGATGCAGGATGATTTGGTTTAAATACACAAAATGCTTTGAAGACCCAATGCAGCTGACCTCCAAAGCTAAAGTTTATATTCTTGAAAGTCTTGTCTTTGATTTATTTTGACAAGGCTTGAAACTGAACTATTTGTACAGCTATGTGGAATGCGAAAGCGACAGAGTAAGTCATTGACTTTTCACAACAACTAGACCAAGCAACACTTACAAGCATTTTTCAAATGGTGATTGAACAGAACCTGTGTACTGGTGCTTCATCTGCCTTATGTCTCTTTGGGGGCTTCTGGGTAAAATTCCATGGGTTCATCAAGCAGATGTTTAACAATTACACTAGTTTTTCTGCTGTTGTTTTCACTGAACTCACAAAGAATGTGGCATAAATGTCCTTGGAAACAAGCAAGTCAAGAATGAGCCTGTTCTTTTTTTAAAAATTCTTTTAAAACTCTGCTTAGAGGTTATGTAGTGGTTAGTTGGTTTTTTTGTTTGTTTGTTTGTTTGTTTTTTTGTTTTTTTTTTTTACTTACAGATCTGCTCCTGTTCCATAGATAGAGTACTTAACTTCTCCCCAAAGCCCTGAATCTGGATCTGTAGCCTTAAGAAAAGAAAATAAGAATCATCTTTTACTAAATTGCAAAAATAAATGTTTCTTTTTTCTTTTAACAACAGGCCATGTAAAAACCAAAATGCTTTTCCCTGTTCTTGACAACACTTTTCAGGGGGATATCACATAAACAAATGTGCACCTAGAAAACAGCAAAAATCTAACACAAGGAAATGTCCCTGGCTGTCCCAGAGAAGCTGCTAAAATGCTGCCTGTCTTCTGGCCAGGCTGGTGCCCAGAGGCTCTAGCCCGGACAAAGCCACTAGATGGCTCTGTCTATTGAAATTTAACACGTTCACCCTTTAATAGAGATGAAACTAATCCCAGTAACGCGTATAAACTGCCCATTCTGAAGCCTTCCTAATTATCAGTTAAATATTAAAGTATATTCCCTAAACAAAATGATTGACTTCATATAGAGTGTTTTTTAAGCCTCTGCGTGTTTAATTGATTCAATTTAAAGTAACACTTAACAAATATTTTAATCTATACACAATATCTCAGCTTTGTTTATATTTTAATCACTCTTGTGCCTGTGTGACTTTTAGTAATCTAGATACTACACCAGATGATATCTTTGTTCTGGACTCTTGTTGGCTTTCTTTCTTAGCTCAGGCTTAGGAAAGCTGTTGATTTGGTGACAGCTATTTCCATTAGCTCCTGCTTCTCTGAGAGCTCTGAAGAGGTGTGTATTGGGTCTGCCTGAGACAGAGTTAATTTTTCCCATAGCGGCCGTCATAGTGCTGTGCTTTACATTGGTAGCTAGGAAGGTGTTGATAACACACCTGTGGTTTTGCTACTGCTGAGCAACGCTAGGCTGGGGATGGGCAAGATTTTGGGAGGGGACATAGCC
>NW_010110750.1:0-39092 GCF_000699245.1 Pterocles gutturalis
AACATCCTCTTCTGGCATATTAAAAACAAGCAACTTTCAAAATTGTTTTATTTGAGGCACAGTTCAGTTCAGAAGATAACCTTTTCTTCTCCCATATTATTCCCCTGGTCATTTTTTTCACTGTATCCCACAGCTATGTAGGGTAATTTAGAATGGGGAAACAATTTGCTATTGACTTTATATAGCTCTGGGTCACAAAACCTGCATGACTTACATAAATCATTTCTTGTGTTTGACATAATTTTCTATTAACCTCAGGGTGGAGACTGAACAACAACAAAAAAGAATAAACCAAAATTGGTTGTGACATTTTTGACTATTCAGTCTTTCAATTAAACATCACCAGACAGTCTTTATAAAAGCCATAATATAAGGCAACTACAGAAGGGACACAGCAATGTTTGCATAATTGGGAAGAGAAGGAGACATAAAATCTATACTAATTTCAGTTTTGCATCATTAACCATGAAGTATTGATTATTGCTCCTTGCAACTAAATTTATGAAGCTAGCTATGCTGCTGCACCCACAGCAAGCGATGCAGCTGCTTTGCCCTCAGCCCCTGGTGTGGATGGGTGGCAGCGACAGCCGGGACACTGCTCTTCCAACCCACAGCAGTAGGAGACGGATCGCCCAGATTACGCCAGGAGTGACCCAGCTGCAAACGTCAACTTCAGAAAATTAAATTGGAAGAGATCCATACTTCTGTTGGAATACACGATGAATTATGATACCTCTATAAACCTTGTTATAATGTAAACATATTGTAAAATTTACTGCAGCTTTCATTTTCCTACTTCAGACAAATACAGACATTAAGAGCAGTTGGCTGCAGACACATATAGATACCTAAGGAAGAAAAAGCAATGAAACCTTGGAGTGCAAGACCGGTGTTAAGAGCAAACTAAAGTGTCGTTTTCTAGTCTTTAATGTGTACACTTTCTGCATTAATTATTTTTCAGCCTGTAAATCTGCACCTTTAGGAAACTAGGCTATTGCAGTGGCTTAATTATTGCCAGGAAAGCCTGTGACCTTGGGGGTCAAAAAAGACCAAGGAGCTCAAATCTACAGACTCTCGCCAGAGAGAAGCCTGGGTAGAAGAGCTGTCTTAAGCTGTGATGAGTTAACTCTGACATTATAAAAGCCTGGCTTGGCTTTGATCTCAGTATTTAGCTAGAGCAAGACAATTCTGGGTCCCTCCACCTCTTTTCAGCTGTGTTTGGCTCCAAGCAGACAAGGACCAGCTCTGTGTGTGTATGTCCAATGAAATGATTTAGCAACCTCACCCAGCTGCCTTCAGCAGTTTTCAGGGTCTTTTTTTAAATAGAGGGACCCAGAGGTTGCCCTAGACTTTGGTCCTTGTTTGGGCTTGCACAGAAATGCGACCTCTCATTGGACCAGCCGTGGAAATGATGGCAGCCAGCCAGCCGAGGCAGGTTCAGATGCAGAGGAGCAGAAATCTAAAATAACATAAATGCACCAATCCCTAAATTATTTTCAAATAAATCTGTTTCAAAAAAGACTGGTTATTAGTGCAAATTCTAAGGAAAGGAATCTGAAGACATTATATCATACCTAGATATTTTTACCTCCAGTAGCAGGCAAGGTTTCTTTTTTGGTGCTATACCCAAAAATATCCATTCAGGTCGGTGGAGCCATTTACATTCATGGGTTTAGACTAGCACAGAGAAATCAGGGCAGAGGCCACATATTAAAAATTAATTTTCAAAATCGTTTTTGGATATGTGTGCTATTGTTTGAGTACCTCTGCCTAAGAGGTCTGCAGCTTGCTGCTGAATTAATATACAACTGTGCTTCCCAAGAGGTCAGAGAAGGATATGGGAAGAGAAAGCTCTGATTTCAGTAGAACCACGGCCCAAAAATAGCAGTAAAAAGGTTGTGTTTTTTTTTTGTTTGGCTGTTTTTTTTGTTTGTTGTATAATTAAGAGCAAGTATAGCAGTTACTCAAACATGTCAGCATCGGGCAGTTCTCTGTTTCATTTGTGTTCTTCCAAATATTAACTGAAATTTTGTTGAAGGGTGATTTTCTATTACGCAGGAAAACTTCCACTTACGTGCATTTCTTCCTCTCCTTACTCGCAAGTCATTTGATGAAACACACCGGTGCCAGTTTGTGATCCTCCTGACACAGAAAGGCCCCAGTGACTGGAGAAACCCTCAGTTGGAGAGGCACGGCTGCTCTTGCCCCATTGCAGCAGGATGCGCCCTTCGTGTCAGGCTGAGGGCTGGTGCTGAGCACATGGAGGATGCCGGAAGGGGGCTGGAGCATCAGCGCTGCCTGACAGCACCTGGGTGAAATGCAGCAGAGTAGAACACAGCCCAAGCGCTGCCTCGAAGGAGAACTGTCTCACCAGCATCTCAGTGCTCTGCAGGGAGGGAGTTAGTGCCCAGAGCTTTAGTTTGGAAATATCAATAAAGATCAGTGGAGCTGCCACAGCCGCTCTTGCCAGTGAATGTGTTAGCCTGTCTTATTGTTCCAGAGCCGCTGCATTTAAAGCAAACATATGAGTTCTTCTCTGTAGCACTGACGCAGATGTCCAAAACTGAGTGTTTCTTTCCCAGCACAACCTCTGAGGCGATGGCATGGTGAGGGCAGTCTGAAGCCAGAAACACGGCAGCACCTGCTGCTATCAAGACCAGAAGCCGTGCAGGATCCATCCTCCCATCAAAGCCACCTGATGGCTCTCTCTGTCACCTATTAGGAAGCCAATTTATGGGCTTTAACATCCTCACCTCCTGCCATTTTCCAATCCTGTGGCCATCAGAAGTGGATACAAGATAATGAAGCTCTCTCTGCGGCTGCTCGCCTCTCCCAGTCTGTCGCGCCAATCTGGGAACAGCACACACAGTGCTAAACCACCTTTAGCACCAGCTCGGATCCATCTGCCATTTGTATTCCAGCACAGAAGCAGCAGCCTCAGCTGCTTGTCAAACACCCCAGCTGCTTTTGGTTACTGAAAAAAGTCCATTGCCAATGCTGTTCTGAGCCGGGTCTGCTGTTATCTGTAATTTTAAGATTTTGTTTCCCATTTAACAAAGAATTCCTCCCCCTTCTGATTCTTTTGTTGTCCATGAACGTATCTTGGGCTTTATTAATTTTCATTTTATTCATTTTCATTTCTATTTTGCCCAGTGTTGCCAGGGAAGACCACGGCCCCTGGATTAAATGACGTAGAGCCCATGTTCCAACCTGACAAGGTCTGTCAAGCAGTGTGTTAATTAAGCCTCTTAGCAGGATACAATGAGTCTAAAGAGGATAGAAAGATCAGGATCCTTTGTGGTAAAGGCTTTTACTCACTGCTATTTTGGGCACCCATTCATGCCAGCACGGAGCGGCTGCTCCTGTGGGAAACACGCTGGATTAAATGAGCAGCCCCCTAAACCTCCTGTTTCCTCCCAGTACACAACAGGGGGGATGTCCCCAAAGCAGCATATGTGGTGGCACCTGTGTGCCCAATATGGGGGCCCATCAGAGGCACCAGGAGCCCCAGTTTGGGCAGACACAAGACCACGTCCATTAATTCCCATCTCAGGGGTGCGTGAAGTGTTCTGCATCCTGTTTCGGAGACTGGAACATGAAAGTTAGTGCTACACCCTGAATACACTGAGCATCCGGTAAAGCTGGTAATTAAATGTCAGATGGTGACAACTGCTTCATATCTTGGAACAAAAAGACACATGAGATGATAGTGGCTTTTGTATACTGGAGGTAGGAGGGGGAGGGTCCTATTTTATTTGCTCTGCCAACCCAACACAGACCTTGAACACTTCAGCTGTGAATGTTCAAGAAAAGTAAATTAACTGCACAAGATTAACGCAGCTACGGGGGCTCTGCTGTCCACAGCCGTCAGAACAATTTGCCAGGTCACTTTACAAAAAATTGGGCCATAAGCAGAGTTAGCTAAACCTACTTGAACGAGTTTCACGTTCTGATTTAGAAACAAAATATGAACTGGCCTCGCCGAAATGGGTTAGTTACTGCAGGGGGGGACAGCATGGAAGTTCAGGTTGGATCCTGTATCCTGCTGCAGACCTCTGATGGTACCTTAGGTCTTCCCAACTCTTTTCTTGTGTGCATCTTGTCTGTTTAGGTCACAATATCTTCAAGGAGGGGAACAGCTCTTAATTTTCGCTTGTGCGTCAGGGCTCTGATCTTGACTAGTTAAAATAGAATGTGGTTATTGGCCACTAATTAATAGCAAACAATGTCAGACTCTTCCATCAAATACTGCCTGTATTTCCCCTCCATGCCCACCCTCCCTGCAGGGGTATTGCAGTCCCTCTGCTACAAGTGTTGCTCCTGGGGAGCACTGTCCGCACACTTCTCTTTCCAAACAAGCCAAAGAAGACATCGGCAAAAACTTGAGGACTGCTCAAGGAAAGAAATTGTCACACTGAGCAGAAAATGAGGCCAAGAGTAGGAAACAAAGGGCAGGTGTCACTGAAACATTTCAAGCTGGAAGGAGGTTGGCACTAATTACAGTGCCACTGAGATGAGCATTAAGCATCCTGGCTGTTCAGCGCAAACGAGTGTGTGCTGGTGCTGCAGCAAGGTTTCTGAGGACCTGATAAATGGAGAACATATGGGAACAGTGGCCATTAAGCAGTTAACTCCCGCAGTTTGTTGCTCGTGTTTCCATTATTCTGGATACTTAAGAGGTACTTCACTCAATATGCATTTTCTTCGTTTATTGAGAATCAAGTTATGCTTGTAGGGTCCAATTGCTACAATTTAGGTTATTCTCTGAAAAGCAGGACCACATTGCTTTCCACTATTTCCACAGGCTAACACTCAGGAAATTTTTTCAAAAACAAGTTTCCCCATATGTTTACTAGCTAATTCCTTTACAGAATATGGTGTAGTTTTCCAAAGGTCCCCTTAGTTCCTCCTTACAGTGTCACTTGGTTGACAAGCCTTTTGTGGCTTCTTGCTTGGTCAGTTTGGTGTGTTTAGAAATCTCTTGTACCATCAGGGTTTTTTTTTTTGCTGTTTTACCATCAGCCATTTCCATCCTTCACATGTGGTGCCCATCTAACCCAGCCAGCAGCACAGCCCTGCCACCTGCCTGGGGCTGGCCCAGGTTTCAGAAGCTGGAACCCTACGTTGGGTTTAAGGTACGCCCCTCAGTCCTTTCACTGAAAATTTAATGAGGCAGAGAAGGAAAAGCTCTATTAGAGCAGGGAGTTTACTGTTGTGCCAAAGGTAAACTCCTCTGTGCATCATTTCACGCAGTTTTACTCACTGCTGTTTAAAATTCCCAGGGGATGTGTTTGTCTCATATTTTGTGGGACACTCGTCACTTAACAGATGAACTGGTAATATTTTCATTTTCTTTGTGTCAAGCCCTTCCTCCCTTTTTATACCCTATGGACATAATATCTAACTGTTTCTCTTCCCAATTCTTGTAAATCACGACATTGCACTCTTCCTCACTCATCATTTAATCAAAACAGGACTCAATACAAAACTTCACTAATTGTAAACCCAGCACAGGGAACAAAAGCGGAAGGTCTTGGCTTTCATATAGTTGAACTGAGCTCGTGCCTAATCCCTTTGCTACAATCCTGGCTACATAAGGATGCCCAGGAGGGCTGATGTATTAATTCCTCTCATAAGCAGGTGTAAATGGCCAGAAGAGAAATGCAGCAATGCTGGTGACATCTCCCAGGGGATGTGAGCACTTACAGGATGACCTGTTGAGCTCTTTTCCACTCTCTGTGATATCAATAAATTGTTTTCTTTTCCTTCCTTCAGCTCTGCCCTCAGGAAGAGTAATCTATCGCACCATGGCTACAGAACATTATTTCGTAGTTACAGCAGTTCTGAAACCTTGCACAAGGATGAATACCATTAAAAAGCCAAGTTAGATTCCTTTCAAAAAGCTGCTTCTTTCTGATACTGTCATTGTGGTCAGGGCTTTCAACAGCAGCACTTCTGCCTCGAAATACACAAGCTTTTAACTTTTGCCAAGGGAACCAACTAGAGAGAATGAAGCCTCTTGACATCATGGCTTCTCTGCCATCAAATTACAGCCCATCTGAACAGAGAGGAAAAGGTCTGGAACAAAAAGAATGCTATAGGAGACTCCGCAAAGAAAGCATTTCATAGGTTATAGTTCCAGGGAAATAATATATGTACACACACACATATACACACACACAGGGGTTCAAACCCAGGGCATGAAAGCCAATTTCTCACTGAAGTCCTGAAATTTCTGGAGTCAGATATAGTGGCTACCCTACAAGTGGCAGCAGGCACCAAACGTTTCACTTATGGGATAAGGAGATGCTACAACCGTATCTAGGATTTTAATGTTATTTGCGTGGGACCTGACATGGTAGTGCAAAACCTGGTGTAAATCACCACAGCTTCATCAGAGCAGAGAATGTGTGTTGCATATTGTCCGTTATACGTTGCCTTTACTGCAGCGACAGCCTACACCAGAGCTAGAGCTGGTCAAGAGAGCAACTAACGTACTGTAGGAAATGCTGATTTTTTCAAAAGCAAGTTTCCATTTGGAATGAAACAGAACAATTTTGAAATGTCAAATCCCACCACACACACTGTTAGAGCAACCAGCCTTCCTTGCAAGTCCTGGATAGCAAAGAGAAGCCCCAAAATCCCAACGAGGCACGTCCAGTGCTGGAAGAGCCATAGGGGCAATGGGGCCAAAGCCTACCAGTGCTGACTGCCCTTAGACACTGCACTGCAGAGAGGGCAACAAAGCCTGATAACAATCTATTTCAGGAGAAATAAAGTTTTCCAATCCAGCATTGGTTCATATGGAATGGTACTTTAATGTTCAAGAAATTAAAATAAATGGCAAGCCTAGAGTTGTGTTTTGCTTTATGGCACAAAAGTGGCACCTTGGAGAGAACAGCATTGGCCAGATTACACAGGGAATGGCAGGGGAATGTTTTATGGAGAAGAGACATGTCCATCCTTAAGTGCCACCAACAGTCCAAGTTTCTTTATCTTTACTGTTACTTTACCCTTTCGCTGAAGGGCTGCAGAATTATTCCTGCTAAAAGGACATTAGTGTTTTGGTCTAAGGGTTACTTTATGAAAAACACAAGTCTACACCCAACCCACCCTACTAGAAGAAACCTCCACCTTCCATCTCCCTCCAAGGTTTTCATTGCACATTACAGTTGAGTCCAGCTTAACTTTGAGAGGAATATGATGAGATTGCAACCAAGCCAGCATGGATTTCAGCATGCCAGGAAGGGGAAGGCAGGGGGAAAATCTGACATGACAGATCCATCTTCTGAACTCCCAGTGGAGGCTTTTTCCCCCAGAAAAAGTAAGCAGCTCTTTTTATAGCTCATGAGCCTATTACTTCTAATGACAACAACAGATGACTGTTTTAAAATTGAAAAGAAATATATTAATCCAATTTTCAGCTTTTAAGCATGTGGTACTGTCTACTAATTTTCACAAAAAAAAAAAAAAAAAAGAAGACTGATGAACTAGTTTAGGAATCAGAAGGTTACCGTAAAAAATACAATAATCACACATCTATTAGAGAAATGCTTTTCTATACTTCTCACATTTCTGAAAGTCCCAATTAGGCCAAGCAGTATGTATTTGGTCCGTAACCAAAGGCCTGATTTCTGAAAAGCTGCATCTACAGATTTTAGGTTCATGGAAGAATATTTACATTCACAGAAACACTATTTTCTCTGTTGTGATGAACTACAGACTGAGCAGTTTTGATTAGGATCTCAATCTTTATGTATATAGTCATTTCCACCAAATACTCTTGTGTTTGTCTTCAACATGAGAAATAGCTTTTCTGTGCTGATAACAATGAAGCGACTCACTCATTCAGATGCTTATAACTATCTATGCAAGCACATCAAGAAACCTGCAATCCACTTATTAATGGACCAGCTGTGTTTGCTAGAGACAGTAAGCACAAGTTATGTCAGTCTCCATCCCTGTGCTACCTTCCTTTCCATCCTCATCATCTCTTGATCATATAATACGATATTTTCTAATACAAGTGGAAAATATTTTATATTTAGCAGCCAGCAACTGCTCAGCCATAAAGATCATCACAGCTGCAGGAACAGAGAAAAAGACCTCTGAGGCTAAATCCCTCCTACAGGACAGCACCCTGCATCCAGCCTAGCCAATGTCCTTCATCATCTGCTCCAGATGTTCCATCCCAGACATCAGGCAGTAACAAAAGACCTAGTTGCATTTTTCTGTGCAGATCTGACTTCCATAAATCTTCCTCAGCACTCCCAAGAAGTCAATCTGCAGTATATCTATTTTCCGGATGGGCATAATGATGCTAAGAGGCACGCACAGGCCAATTAAATCAGTAGGGAGATCAGCAAAAGGGCTGCCCAGGGGAAAGCAAACACCACGGTCCTCACTTGGATCCCAACCCCAGCAGCATTTCAAGATTAAGATAAGAGCACCCTACATCCATCCATCATTACCATCTTGCCCATGCTGAGCTGCAAGCCAGGGAGCCAACAGGGGCTCCCCATCAGCTACTGTTCTTGCAAGAGCCAACAGCTCCAACTAATAACCTCTCACAAAACTCACCAGTTTACTTTAGCAGGGATGTATTTATTTTTTTTTCTTCACTCTCCAGTTTGCTATATGGAAACGGGCGAGCAAATCTATCAAGGCAGGGACCCTGTGTTGGCAGAACGCTCACCATGTGTATGACGCTTCATACACACAGAGCACCTTGCTAAGTGATTTTTTTCAGGTCTTTCAAAAAGAGATTGTTTATGCCCTGGCATTTCACCCTGACACAATTGGAAACAGGCACAGAGCAACTTAAGAGGCGGATCACAGCAGGAACTCCTCTAACTTTTGTAGCACTGCTGGGGACCACTATAAAATGGCACTGAGCTAATTAGACAAGCCATAACAATGTTCCCATGGCAATCTCACCGGTGAAGTAATCTAATCCTCTATACCCTGCCTTCCTAGTTAATCTCTTGATAGGAGTCATTAACACTATTGTTCAGTCTACTGTGGTCCCTTTATAAAGTGTGTATAATTTACAATCCCATTAAAAAGATGGCCACAGATTAGTCTCAGAGGCAAATTACAAAACTATTCAGTTGTGTTTTCAGTAGATTAGCTATAGCTATATGAATGCTAGAGAAAAAAATATAATCACAGAACATAGCAAGTTTCAGAGCAAGTCTACCTATCAAAATCCACCTACTTAATATTCTACATAGAAATTAAATATAATTGAAAATTGTGGGATACTCTGTTCAGCAGCTGAGCAACCACGCAGACTTTTCTTTTGTGAATGACAAGGAAAAGACCAGCACTAAAAGACAACAAAAGGGTATACAAAGTTATTTAATTTAAAAACCTGGGATTTAGTTCACAGCTTATGCTAAATTTCTGCTGTTATTCAGTATACCAGTTACTTCTGTTATGTAATTTGAGCTCCTTTAGGATGCTAAGCATTGGGTGTTTCAAAAGAGCAGAAAGAGTGAAGGCATTGGACCTTGTAAAAATATCACAAAACAGAGGTTTGCTGCTTTTCTGTATTTATGCGTCTTAGTATCAAGTTCTAAAATTCAGCTCACGGAAACTTCCAATACTAACACCTTCAGGAGGCTCACTTTCATCTGGGAAAGCAGTTAAGAGATTATTTCAAAGAAGTAGCAGAATACTCTGGCCTTGTCAGGGCTTCTCCAAAAGCTACACAGGTCCTCAACAAAATGTTTGAGGTAGACTTCAAATATACAAAGACTATGAAATATCTCCCACAACAGAGCTGTGGTCCTGCCTGGGACCTTAGGACAGAAACAGCTCAGGTGGGATTTTTCATAAGATGCAAGAAAAAAGCACTCAGATCCTATTAGTTTTCAACTAAATGTAGGCATTTGAGCACTTTGGAGACTAGAAAACGGGATTTTTAGAGTTTAATGTTATTAAATTTCCAAACATAAAAGGCCCTTTCCAGTCCCTCCTCATCCCTGAGCAGCACTTGACCTTCCCAAGCACTCTCGATTTGATAGTGAAAGTCAAAAAACCCAATAAACCAGCCAGGGAATTTAGGACACCACAAAGTTGGGCAGCAAGTATTTCACGTTTGTAAGAGAAACCCCTCATATTTCTACACCAATGTAGGGAGGCTTGGAAACAGCACTGTAAAAATGACAGCGCTTCCCAATAAACTCCTTCTAGGAGGAAACCCGAGGAATCTGTGGTGCATAGGAAGCAAAGGCTGTGTTTCCAAGTTTGACATGAAGGTGGGCATCACAGAGTCAGAACATGACAACAGCCCATCCGTGCTGGCGTCCTCAGAGCAAGGGAAAGGGACGAGATCTGACCACCATGGACCGGGGCAGATGGAGCAGAGGCGGGTGGTGGTGATGGGCAGAGGTGGTAAACTCCTTTCAAAATCAAGGCTTGAATCTGTTTTGAAAAGGTCATCTCCTCAGAGCTCTTTTTAAACGAGCACTCTTCCAGCACTTAGATCTGAGCTCCGTTTTGAGGCTAAGGTTGAGCCTTTTGAATTTTCATGCTTCTGATGCCAAAGTCCATAAATCCTGAGGTCAGAGGTTAATTCAAGCCTCTCTCCCTTCTCAGAGTTGTCTGACATTAGCGAGATGCCTGCAACTCCAAAAATATTTAATAAAAATATTTATTATGATTATTTAATAAGCATGTACAAGAGACACATCGCTAACCTGGAGAAAAATAAAACACCACTCCCGAGTTTTATATTACAGGTGAAGTGACAGCAGCCACTGATGTACAGGAGGAGGGACCTACAGCAGTATCTGCTAGGTTCAGAGGTTGCTCTTGTTTGAGCTCCTGAGGAGTTAAATCTGATTTCTCATATACTGCAGATATCTAAGAAGATGTTTTAATTGAAGGCAGTTGCTTAGCAACTGCATCCTGTGTGCTGCAGCGATGCTTTTCACCTGGAGCAGATAAACATCAGGATAGCACTTTACAAATCTGATTAGCGGCAATGAAATAGCTGGCTGCAACCTGCTGTAAGTGCTTTTCCAGAAGTTATGCTTCTAACTTGATACCCATCAGCAGAGAAAACCTGATGAAACTCATTTGCAGGTTAGAGGAGCTCTCTTCTCCTCCTTTTGCCCAGCAAATGTTTTGGTCTGCTTCTCACACCTGGAGCTTATCAAGAGGCAGATAGCATTGGCAAGATTTTTCTTACTTGGAAGATTTCACTGCAGTTGGACACATCATGATAAAACACTAAAGCATTTGCAACCATGCACAGATGTTTTTCTGAACAGGTTTATGATTCTTTGAAAAGCATCAGAAAAAGCACATTTCCAGACCACAGAGAAAAACGTTTCCTTCTAACTTTTGCAACCAGACATTACTGTTTAAAGATTGCTACTACACTAGCCTTAAGAGCTGATTATTGGTGCTATTACTGCGTTTCTAACAAAGAATATTACATGCTTGAATAGCTCACTTTCAACATCTTTGCATTATAATGTTGATAGAAACATTAACAGTTTATGGTACTTCAGCCAGTTCAGTGATTTGCTGTGTTTCGGTCTAACACATGGTGACCTGTTAAGAATTTGAGATTCAGAAAACTTTTCATACATGTATTGTCCTCTCTATTGCAAGTCAGTTACATGTCCCAGCCTTGACCAGAATGTGATTTGCTGAGTAAAGCCTAAACTTGTTGCCTTTATTGCACTCCAAACCCCCCTAATACCAAATGCAGAATAGCAAGCTGCGTGTCCCCAGAGACCACTCTGAAGGCTCTGAGATGTGTGTGAGAGATTAACTTCTCAGGTCTCCAGATCCCTTCAGAAGGTTGTCCACAAGCAGCGCTCCAGCTTATGGGGTGGGGAGCAGCCCAAGAGGTGGTAAGGGTGGTTCAAGGGAGCTGGAGTTTGTAATCCAGACAGCTGCACTGAGCATCAGCCTTGACATGTCGAATACAAAACCAACTGCAAAAAGAGGTCCCAGAAAGGTCAGTGGTTCTTGGAAAGATGCAGAAGAACTGTGCTCTGGGCAAGCCTCAGAAGGGGATACACTGGGAGGGTTTTCAAGGCAAGTTTAGCTGACTCAGCTTGGATTTAAACACCCAACTGCCACAAAAGTCCCAGTTTAAAAACATTCCTTCTGCTTCAGCTGACACTTGAGCATCTGCTTAAATTTTGTGTTAAACACGACTTGGAAAAACATGGTAATTTGCTGTCCAGAATTACGTGATAGAAGTCTCAGTGTTCCATGCACCAAGCTTCAACTTTTACCATAAGCAGCCTTTGTTGTAGCAGCTCCATATTGCAGTACAACTATGAGGATACAAGGCAGGGCTCTGTCACATCTCCTAATATCACTCTGAAGTGCTGAGCCAAGGACATCCCTATCGGAGCTCGGCTGCAGTCACTGAGCTATTTGCTAAGTCCAGACTGTGGCGGGCTATTACTATATTGCAAAGTACTGCTTAGTCTGGACCATAGAGAACTTGTCCCAAATGTATTCTTTATCTGCAGGATGAGTCATGCCCTAACACTGACTGTAAACCACATAAATCAATTAAACTGTAAATCAGAATTTCCCCTTTTCTATTTAATCTTCTGCAATCTCTTCGGTAACTCTTCATTCTTTGTTGTTATTCCTTGGTTTAGGTTTTCATTGTCATCTCAACAGCCGACAGTTAGAAAACAGTTGAAAATCAAGAGTCAGGACAGTTTTCTATATGCCTGACACTGGGCAAGTGAAACACAGAGCAGTAGCTTAAGCTGGTTGACAGTTTTGAATGCTGCTCATCTCATGACACTAAGGTACTAATGCTTTATTTACACAAGGATGCCGGTATTCGATAATTAAAAGGAAGTTAAAGTAATATTGTGAAAATTCTGTCCTTGAGCTACCAAGGAGAAAATAGTCAAAGGAAATTCTCTCTCTCCTCAAAAATAAGCTCCCACAGAGCTGCCTTGTTTTTGACCAGAATATTGTTAGCAAGATATTCAGACGCTGACATTTTGAAATTTATTTAGAAAAATTAGAAGTCTGCCAACTAAGGCATGTCCCAGAAGCAAAATTTAAAGCGCTGTGTAGTCGCCCAGCCTAGATAGCTACAACCAAAATGTGTCCTTCTAATTACAAAGAGAGCAATCAACACCTGTATTTCAGGATCTAAGGAGATCCAGTTGTGCCAGCAAGATGTTCCCTTCCCTCTTTGCCATCTTCAGACTCGCTTAGCCATGGGCAGGGGTGGGAAAGTCAAACCACAGCACTTCCCTGTAGCATCTTGAGTTTCTTGTGGGGAGTTTGGAGGGGTGGTGTGATGCCCTGGTTGGACCCATGACAATGTCTGTTAAAAAGTAGTGGGATGGAACAGAAGCAGATTTGCACAGCAAAACCAACAGGCTGATAAACAATTAAGGATATCAGCAACCTGGTCTGATGGGCAAACACCTACCCGTGGCTCTCAGCTGAGCTCCAGCTGTGACAAATACAGTTTGTGCAGTGCGAGATGCTCTGAGTCCAAGCACAGCAAAGGAGGGCAATTGGGAAATTTGTTTCAAAGGCACTTTCTGGATCCAAACTAAAATGCTAATATAGAGGCACTGGTGTCAATCTAATGTCCTGTTAGCCTTACGTAGGTCTGGGGCACTGGGATGCAGAAAATTCTTAAAAATCAGCACAGACATTTGGAGCTAAAATAATAAATAACTTCTTCCTTGGTGGTAGCACTCCAAAGTCAAAGCAGAACCACAGCATTATTTCCAAGGTTTATTAGCTCTTCAATTATTACATTCCCTTGTTTCCTTGGCTCACTCTCCTACCAGCTGCCTTGTTTGCTGTGTGAAACCCTCAGTATTAACCACAATACAGGTTCTTAATGTTTAATGTGTGGCTGATAGAATCCTGCAGCATCCAGCAGAGCATTTGAATAAAGGGCACCCCATAAAAAACTTAAATGCAAACAAAAAAGCAGCATGTGAAACCATATGATAGAAGCTGGTTGCATTCAATCTCTGAAAGCAAAGAGCTACAGTTTATATGAATAATTCAAAAACAGCCTCAGACAAATGATCCCAGGTCTATAAGGAAATGGTAAAACCTCTGGAGTCTGCAGCTCTTTTTATTACAGCTTGGTTCATGCTGGATGCTGTTTTCTCTGGGGTTATTTTTTTAACCTTTTTTTTTTTTTTTAGTAGATATATATAAACGAATAGTCAGATCAGATGTTCAGATAACATGTACAGCAGACCCCAGAGAAATATTTTAATTTTATATTCGTTTCTGACTTGTAAATTATTCATTAACATGGATCATGCAATTGGGTAGAAATGAAAAATTGGCAAATTAGTTTTCATTTGTTTATGTTAATTATTTAGTGTTCCTTTTTATTAGAAAAAACAGAGGAAGATTAGTCTTGTTCTGACGATCTGTGTTTGCTCCCTAGACAACACACAAATTAGCATTGCTATGGCTACTTTTATGCAAGTCTATAGAAATATGACTTCACTGCCCAGATCTGTTGCTGAGACATTGGGGCATATGCTGGATTTCTAAATTGCAGATATGCCTTTGGATATTTTTCAACAATGCTTTGAAAAACAGGCTGTTGGGTCTTTATTTACAGATGAAGTCAACAACTCTTTCCATGACCCTTCCACGAATCCAGCTGTGGCTACCCAGCACTCGTAACCTCCTCCACTGCCCCAAGGAAACTCCAGCCAGTGGGAGTTTCACCTCCGAATTAAGACAGTCATTCCACTTCGATGCTAGGTTTCAAAGATAGGGGGTCATCTCCATTTGAATATCCATTGATGGATTTAACTACATAGAGAAAAATCTAAGCACTAAGTGCCACCCCAGCACATGTAGCAAGAACCTGATGGATAAAGTGCTGTGGGTTTCCTAGGCGATGCATATCAACAGCTTTTGTATATTCAGGAACACTTTCCATTACACTTTTAAAAATGTTTGTTATTTTTTTCTTTAAAATACCTCTACCTAGAAAGTGAGAACTATGTCTACTCTCTAAGCAAGAGCAGTGGAACTGGTGGTTTGCAGCTAGATATGGGTCTGGCCCTGCTTGGGTTCAAGTTCAGGTGTGACTGTGACAAGGGGCTTGGGTTGCTCGCCATCCTCTGTCCATGTCCCCACACCACCATGGCTTGAGTTACCAAACAGGTTTGTTCAGCCCATTGAGCTGCACTTGCCATCAACCCCAGATCCCAGAAGGAAGAGCCAAACAAACTCTGTCCAAGACATTTTCCACAAGATGTTAACTAATCACAATATATTCACTCTGTCCCAACTGGTTTGGCTAGACATCAACTAGAAACAGCCCATTTTGTGGGTGCTAAGGTTCATCACCTTCAGTCACCATCTCTGTTGCTCCGACACTTCCCACCCAATCCACCGAGCTTTCCTCCATCAAACCCATGGACGGGTGCCAAACCAACCGTTCCACTGAGGACAGAGAGAGCACGAAGAGAAAATGCACCTGCTTCAAAATGCTCTTGGATACTGAGGAACACATCCTTCATGGACAGTCTTCAGCTTTGCTATTTGCTACATGGTGTGTTTTTTAACAAAACAACAGAGTCAAGCACAGAAACCCCATATAGCCTGCCAAGGAAAGTGAGTGAGTAAACAGGAACTTGGTGCAATTCTGGTAGCTAAAATGTCACCTTAGGTTAGAGAAAGAATCCAAAATACTCCCACACACATTCCTAATTACTTTGGATGTAAGAAGTCAGTGTAGTAGGATGTACAACTGCTACAGAGGGCTGCAGATCAATTAATGATATCAGCAAATTAAAAATAGCAAATGGAAACCCTAACATGCTTATAATGCCAGTCTTTCTCTTCCCAAATATTCACAGTTCTTTGCAAGACAGTTTCTCCTAAGGAATTAAGATTAGAACAAAGAAAGAAGAGAAAATCCCAAAGCCCAAAATGCAACCGAGAAAGTTATGTCAAAAAGAACTTATAGCATTTAATTTGAACGTGACATATAAGAATATTGCTTAAAAACATTTTTCTGAGCCTTTAATTCCATTATTTCTAGGAATTGTCCCTGGCATCTGTACAAGCTCCATCTTAATCCAGTTACCATGGGTGGATCCTCAAGGTAAACAATATTGCTGCTGCCTTTTCAAAAGAAGAAATGCAGCATGTTCCTTCTGGCTGCATTAGCTAAGCTGGCTTCGGAGAAATGAAGAGTGGTGAAGACTACCTAAGTCATTACAACAGCCTCTGCCACCTGAAGGCACATGTACCTGGGAGGAGATGGCTCTGCACTGCGTGCATCATTGGAGGAGGTTTGTTGGAGCCAAGGTTCACTGCTTCCTCCGAGGTGAGAAAATTGGCCCTCGCGTTAAGGATACTTACAAGAAAATAAAACATTCTAATTTTGTCCATTTATCCAAGTTAGTTTTGATGCATAGTAAGTATTAATATAAATAGCTCTGCAAAATGCACTGCACTTCCAAATACAGATTTTCCTCCTGGTGAAAAGCAGAAAGACATTTTTATTAAGTGATTCATTAAAAACAAGTTTCCTCCTTTGACCTACACCTTACAAAAGTACAGCAGATTTAAATTATCATCAGAAACAACACCCAAGTGTGAGTTTAAACCAATGATTTATGCTTCACTTTACGTAGAGGGTCATTGTGATTAAGTTATGCCTGTCCACGGGACTCCAGGGCCCTCCTTGTGTTAAGAACTAAGGCTGCTCACGCATGCTCTCCCAGGGGGCTGCGAGTACTCTGCCCAGAAGTAAATCCTGAATTTCATGTTATGCTTTTTATGACAAATTGTGAATTTTCCTCTGAACCCTTAATAAAGGGAAAAGAGAGAGTAGAGGGAAAAAAATACCCACTCATTTTCAAGCACAATTTTGTGCATAGTATGTGTATATGTAGAGATTCCATGTATCTAAAATTATGGATGAAAAGCAACTGCCGAGCAATCGTTAATTTTAGTGGAAATGCTAGTACCCCTTGCAGGTCCTTACTCCTGGTGGGGTGAGGAAAGCAGTGGTTGCAGAGGAACTGGGATTTGCATCAACCACACAGTAATGAGCTCCTTCTCTGCAGCATCGTGCTGTCCTCCTGGAGTAACAAACTCTGCAGATCCTTGCAAATGTCCGCATCTCTCCCACTGTAACATCAGCACTTCCACCCAAGTGCGCTTGTCTACAGGTTGGAGGCTTACAAATTTGTCACAGAAGGTTTTGCATCAGGATATTATCAATATACAAGCTCAGGGAGGAGCAAAGTTATTTTTCATTATTTCACTGACGTTCCCTAAAAAAAAAATACCCCATTCACGTTGTTTGTGCACCCACGCATCAGTCCACCCCACAGCTCCCAAACCCCTTGGCCAAACACAAAGTGATAGCCTTGGTATCCAGCAAAGCCAGGGCAACTTGGCCATGAGCCAAAGAGCCCACAAATATCCTTCCAGCTGGAAATGAGCAGCACTTTCAGACACAAACCATCTCTGTCCTCCTGGAAATTAATGACATTCCAAAACACTTTTAATGGAAAGAAAGATTTCTCATATACAACAACAACAACAAAAACCCACAAAAAAGCCATGGAACATTTATGGCCAGGACACTGTAGAGGTTTTCAGAGCAGATTTGAAAATAATTTTTCCTCTCCCCATCCCCCCTTTTTTTTTTTTTTTTTGCCATAAGGGAGAAGGTGAACTTCCATCTAACTAGAAATAGCTTTACACAAATTAAGTTTTGTGCTAATTTAGATTTCTCCACCAGGAAGCAGATGCATTCAGAAGACAGACGTCATTTATGAACTCTAGCAGCCATCATCGCAAAGTGAAAAAAATATGGATTTAAATAATTTCAAGCATCATTTTGGCTGCACATGGCTTGCTTTCATTCTGGACTTGCGTGAATACCATAGTTTAATGAAAATTAATGGGGAAAGACTGTTTTCATGCACAAGAGTCCCAAATGCTGAGAACTTCCTAATAGAACTTCACCTTTAGAGAAATTAGTTATCAATCTCTGTTCTCTTTAATTCTATGGAAAAAAGAAGATTCTCCTGAACTTAATTGCTTTGTGGTTCTTGGATCAGATCTTTGCAAGTAAAATTTCTATTAATTACAATAGCAATTTGCCCTGCTAGAAGTGACACTTGGGCAATGCTAGCAGAAACCCTTCACTGCTGTTAGGTGGCATAACTGGTACTTGGTAAGAACAAGCAACAGATAGCTTTAGTATCATAATTCTGTAGAAATTATTTACATATTTGTGCCCCATACGCAAATTATTATAACCAACACTAATTCCCCAAATGAATTCACAGTTTCTTGTAACTCTAGAAACTGGGTTGTCATGGTGAATATTTATGAGGTTGATAAAACAACCTTGTGGGATGTGTTCTCATTCAGGCACAGATGATGCACAATAGGAATTTCTGTTTTTTTCATACAAACTGGTCTGTTGAACAGAAAGGTTTCCATAGGCCTAGCAGTTCCTGCACAGGTCCACACCCTCTACAAGTCAACAGCAACAATTCCCTAGAGTTTCAGCTTTGGGTTTCTGGGCATTGCTACCTTTCCCAGAAGTCAGGCCAGCTACTCGCCCAGCTTCTTCCTTTAGGCTTTTGCTAGAGGAGTGTCTGCGCTTCAGGGAGAATTAGATAAAAATATTCACAAGCAGCTGCATACCCCCCAACAGTTAAATTCCCTAATTGGAATGAGCACCATCAGAGGTGACAGATACTTGTACCACAGCTTGTGAACTTGAAGGACCTTGGCTTCAAGAGTTTGGCTGATTTTCCTTCACTTAACAAACGCCTGAGGTAGCATCACTGCAATTAAAGAGTTTTTACTAACAGACTTTCCCCAGCACACTAGTATAACTCCAAATATTAGTTCCATGTTTTTAATGGGAATTTTAATAATTTATCATTTGGATTACCAGAGCTGCCTTATCTATGCTTCCCTGTTAGTAAGTCTTAATGCTGAGCAAACTGACACTGAACAAGTCATCTAAACAATTTCATTCTTTATATTTACAGTTATAATTGCCAACAGGAAAAGCTCGTTCTTGTTCTTTGAATGTTCTGTTGAGTGATTTCACTTATTCAAATTAACACTTTCACATGGGCCCAAAATATCTCACCTCTCAAAATCCGAATCTTACTCCCTGCCTAGAGAAAGAGTCACAGTCTGGTTACGGAGCCAACTGCCTCCACCTTTTTAATGGCTGTGAAATATTGCTTAATAAAGTAATTGGCATGCATGCAACATCTTTGGTTGTAAACTACTGTTTATTAATTTAGAAGAAGATTAATGTGCTCACCTTCATATTTTAAACACAATTCTACCTGAACACTTTATGGTTTAATTAATAACTTTATTTCTGACTTTTACTGGGTTTCTTTCCCCGAAGGAGATACTTGAGTGACAAACCCCGAAGGAGATACTTGAGTGACAAACAGATTTCAGAACAGAAAAACCAGACAAAAAAAGCATCCCAGCTGAGGGGCTGTGAGCCTGGACCGTTAACATGGTTGTGAAAAACCACTAGAAGCTGTTCAAGCCGTTTTATCTGAAGGGGAGACAGGCAGTTACCCCTTGCAATCATTTGGGGAGGTACACATCTAAGTAAGAGGCACTGCCCATTACTGATCTTCTACTGGGTACCTGCCATCTCCATGGGATGTGCCTCGCGTCTGTTAGTGGAAGAGGCAGTGAACAATTGATCTTGTTCATCTTTTCCATTACAATCATGATTATAAATTGTCTATCATGCGTAGCCTCCGTTTTTTTCTCAGACCGAAGCGCTCTCGCTTTTTCATTCACATACAGAGGTTCCTCTACAGCTGATCTCATTTACCACCTTCCTTCAGAGTGTTTCCAGCTCTGCTCCATTCTGTTGGGATGCAGGGGCACCACTGCATACAGGAACACCAGGATAACGTCATGACATTCTCCTCTGTTATTTTCTTAATAATGACTATGATTATATTTCCTTTTCTTACTCCTCCTGAGCATTGAGTTGACATTTTCATCCAGATATCTATTACAGTGCTAATGTCTCGTTCCCTCGTGGTAGCAATCGGCTCAGAACCCATCATTTTATATGTAAAGTACAGATTTTTCCCCACATACGCATCAATTTACATTGTCCATAGGGAACTTCATTTGCAAATGTAATGTCCTGTCACAGGCTCAGCCACTCTTTGCAATAAGCCACCCTCACTAACACAAATGATGTAGCACCCTCAGGAAACTTTGTCAATGCCCATGTCCCCCTTTTTTTCAGAAAGTCATGGAAGGACATTAAAAGAAAATCAGATAAACAAGGTAGCATACTGGCAGGTGATTTGTCATGAAATAAACCTTCGAGTAACAGCAATTTCATTTTCAAAGCTTACTGTCACTGTATCATCCACAGATGAAACTTCAAAGTGGTAATTGGGTGTACTTATTGACCTAATCTGGAAATAAAAGTGCATTTCTCAGGACAGGCTTGCAAAGAAGTTAGGTTCTAGTAAGACATCTACATTTTTATGAATGTGGTTCAAAGGAAAGAAGAATATCTAGTTTGTCACCTAGTGCCATTTCATACACCCATACTTTTTAATGGCAAGTTTACAACTAGATAATCATGCTTATCCCAGTTCAGAGCTCCAAAGGGAGAAAGGATATCTTGCTTCATTATTCATCGACCTGAACAGAGCTATCTGTTCCACTCAGCATTTGTTTATGAGAAATGTTTTAATATTAACAGAAATGTAGATTTCAAACACCTAGCAAAAAACATTTCTTAATCATTCAGACCTTGAATAGTAAACATATTCCAGTCTTCTATATTCTACTTCAAGCCTGGTAAAAAAACAGAAGCAAAAAAGCCTCCCACAACCTTCCTTGTTTAAGAGTAGAGTGAATTTGATTTTGCTTATGAAAATGGAAATTCTGTGCAGCCAGAAGATGAGAGCTATGTAAAGCAAATGGATAGGAAAAACTACATGCTAGATCCCAGTGTCATAATTCAAGACTCAAGACCAGTTTTAAGCATGATGGGAAAATGCTGCCTGTCATTTATCACCAGATCCGTATCAGTTTGGCTGATCCACTACCACAATAAAATTCCTCCTGGTATTATCACAGAGTACTGCAGGGTTATTTTTCTCCCCTCACAGAGGGAAAGGGTCCGATAAGAAACATTCTGTAATTGTCTTTCGATTCTTGAATTTTATGTCCGCTTATTTATACCTCATTTGTGCATCTATATGTACTATGCATATATCCATACATGCACCCACATCTGTGCATAGAAGTCAAAAAGCTCTCAAAAAAAAATTTTATTCAGGTCTGAATTCTCTTCCCCCCACCTACCCATGAACTATTCTTTTTCATATTGCAAATTGTTCTAGAAACTTAAAAGGCCATCTAAGGATTTGTATTTTTCCTATAGTTCTACCATCAGGTAACAATTTTTTATCAACAGGTTAGCCCCAAAAGAAAGAAAATAAGAAGAAATATTTAAAAGCAAATCTAGAGCTTATGTCTTGCAGCTTGCTTGAGGCAGAAGCTGAAATGCCATCGGAAGTTTTCAGTATCTTGCCGTGTGATTCTTCATTGTGGGCTTGATCTTCTATCCTGATTTATTAGACCAACAACTATTTTTTGTTTCACATTCTAATACCCTGCTTTACTACAGTGGTTACTGAAGAAAAGCACAGTAATAATATTGTCATATTTGGAATATTCCCAGAGAAATGGAGCCCAACCTCCCCTGCGGGGGTCTCTGCTCAGCTCAGCTTGGGACCGGCAAGAGGCACAGAGACCTTGGGCATGGTGGGGACAGGCAGAGGTTAGGCTCAGCCTGAAGACTCAGCTGCACACTTATGTTGGAGGAGAAATCACGCACAAAAGGGGCTGTAGATACAGTCATCCTTTGGGCTGAGAGAAAAAAATTCAGGAGCCAACATCCAGATTTTCTTTTTCTTCCCTAAACATATCTTCTCTTGTGCATTCCTATGTGTCACCCTGGACAAGGGTATCAAGGTTTAAATAATCAAAGGCCCCCTAAGTCAGAGTCACAGTACTCATGCTTTTGCACAGGGTTTATCCTGTATCGAATTGCAAAATTGCATGATGTTATAATGCAGCATTTTACTTATTAAACCTGACAGTTTACCATTTGTTTGCCAACACATGCATTTGGAAACAATGACAAAAGAGGACAAAATGGCTCAAGACAGACTGCTATTTTTACTGCAATAATTTTTCTAACTACTATAGATGTATACTACCAAGAAGAATCCAAGTGAAATTTTTTAACACATCTTGCATAAATCAGCATGCTGAGGTATTAACCAGTACCAAGAGTAGGAAAAAAAAAAAAAAAGTTATTTCTTCTGTGATCTTCAAGTAAATCCACCCATACAGACCTCAGTCAAGGTGAGTGCAACAGGAGGGAGGGGAAAAAGCCCTCCAGGACAAAGCCAGTCTGTAAAGCCGTGTTTGGCTAGTGTAAGGCTCAGCACTCCTGCAGTGCTGAAATGCAGCTCGGGGCCTGAAAAGCACCTACTGAAAAGCTGCAGGTGATGGAGCTATAGATATTTATGGTTTTAGACAATGTCAATCAGACAGAGCCACAGGGGGTTGTTAGTTTTGCTTTGCTTGGTTCAAAAGAAAGGGAAAAAAAAAATCCCTTGGCTTTCTGCTGCACATTGTGCTAAGACTTTTTTCCATTTCACCTCGGAGCTTCAAGTAGAAAAAAAGAAATTAAGAAAAACTCACTAGGGCTGATAAGACCCCGAATCGTTTCTTGGAAGCCCTGAGCCAGCACGTGGCTCCAGCAGCTCCTGACCACCCCCCTCCGCCCCAGCCACCACACGCCCAGTCTCCTTGCAGGGTTTCCCATCGATGCTTTTTGTTTGTTTTTTTTTTTTTTTTTTGGGCAGGATTCACAGAGACTTTGAAATGATGGGACTAGATGTACTGTGGATCGACAGGGTTTGAAGGAGCCCCACATCTCTTTTGAAGTCGCACCAGTTGTGACACTGGTGCAAAGCAGATTCCTCTCAAGGTGCAGATCCCTCAGCCCTAGCCACACATATCAGTCCTTAGTTGTTAAGGTGCTTTCAAGTAATCAGAGAATATACATGTACCAATGTTTAATGGACAGTGGAAATAGGATCATCTCCAGAGCAATTCTGTTTTATTTTGCAGACTTGCCACTACAGAACAAGAGTCGGGATAAGTTAATCACAAATATTGGAGGCAGAGTAAAATGGATCTTCTCTTCAAAAGCCTCTAGGTCCCCCTAACTCTGCTCCTCAGCTTGCAGCAGTTTTATCCAGCCTCACGGGGCTGACCCAGAGCTGGCAGGAAAGCTCGTTCAAATATCAAAATTTTTGTTCCTTGTAATTTTTGGGGCTGCTCCTTCCTGAGAAGCTTGTAAAGCTCTTCCTCCTCAAAGCTTTTCTACCCAAGCAGACACACAACTCCCAGCCTCAATACTTATAATTCTGCAATACTCTCTAACTGAAACCTGCCATATATCTATATATTTGAGATCTAGTAGAAAGTAATGAAAAAAAAAAACCAACAACAAACAAACCCTGACTTTGTGGGAGTCTCCACTCTGATAAGACTATAACTTCTTGAAGTTTTTAACAGGTTACAGCTTTCCCTAAGACATAAAACTGCACTTGCTGCTGCTCAGCCAAGAACCTAACAGCAAATAATCCCAGCTGAAACATACCAGGGAAGTCTGATTTGGCAATAACAGAGTAAAAAGCCTGTCCTTTGGACAGGCTGGCTTTCTGCAACATCCTGTCTTGATCCACTGAATTTTCTTGCTGTGAAATCTGAAGGTGACTTCATGAACTCCAGTATCTTCAACTAATACTGCCAGACGTGGTCAGTCTATAATAGCCGCAATATACAATATTGTCTTGATTTGGTTTGTTAATTCTGTCCCCTTAATTTGAGGTTTGTGACTGCATTATTGCAGATTAAATGTGCAAAAGGGCCTTTTCATACTCCTAGTTTCCTGAGAACATACAATCTTAGGATGCTTTAAAAGACAGATCCAACACAACAGGAAATTAAAGCCCCATCTCCCAAACATCACGAGATCAGATAAAAAAAAAAAAGAAGGGAGAAAAAAAATTAAATCACATTGTTCACAAACAAAAGAACTGCACACACTAAGCAGCCCCAGATGGTGTCACGCGGGAAAGGTAAAACCAATCCATTCATTTTAACACTGACATTTGTCACCATTTCAAGGAGGTGGATTTGGACCTAGCCCATAGGTCCCATTAAAATATTGAGCAATGGCATGGGAGCTGATCTGGGAATAAAACTGCCCTCAGTGCCCCTGCTGGAGCTGCTGGTGGATGTAGAGGTGTCCCTCCTTCTTCCCCAAGCTACACCACCACTCCCAGCATTGTCGGCCCTGAC
Organism: Pterocles gutturalis; assembly: GCF_000699245.1. Taxonomy (NCBI): domain Eukaryota; kingdom Metazoa; phylum Chordata; class Aves; order Pterocliformes; family Pteroclidae; genus Pterocles; species Pterocles gutturalis. Next base: position 24,436 of record NW_010110750.1, read on the forward strand.
GGCAAGCAGAAGACCACAGTGGATGTAGTCTCTAGCAACGGCCAGAGCAAAGGCAAAAACACACCACCAGTTTAATATATTCTTGTAAATACTTCCCATCTCTCTCATTACGTGGTGGGGATCAGCAGAAAGACACCTGAGGATCATTAGTGAATCAGGCAGGCAGAACACGTAGTCTCTCTTTCCACTAATGAGCCTATTAATTTGTGCTCTAAGAGGAGCCTGGCTGGTCAATGAGCAGAGAGTCTGAAGGCTTTGACACAGGGTGCAAAGCCAGATAGTCTGAGGGACACTGATGTGGGCTTGTTTTGAAGTAGTCTGCGCAGCTGGGATCATAATTTATTTGCTGTGCACGATGCAATACGACTGCAGCTTGCACACTGTGATAATGGTAATTTGAGAGTGTAGACAGCTTCAGGAAAAAAACACAACAAAACAAAACAAAATCAAAAACAGAAAACCATAGACAAAACCAAATCCATACCACTCTTCACTCACTGAAGACCCATGGGGGAAGTGTCACCAGTGCTGGCTCTTACTTAGCTATATTAGAAAATACTAACACAACCTTGTTCTGGAGCTCCATATCCATCCTTTCTCCAAACTAAACAAGAATGCTATGTAATTATTCCAAGTGAAATAAAACCCAAATACTTAGTGACAAGAAAACCCCTTTCCTCACTGGCCCGTGTCACCACACAGATCTCTACCGTGAAGGACATGGTTGCCTCTCTGTTGGGTTCCCAAGAGCAAAACTGAACATGGCTGAACTCACAAGCATGAAATGCCAGAAAGAACACAGCAAGGAACCTTCCTTTCAAATTTTCTCCAAGTGGCAGAAAGGACCTAAACCTCAGTTCACCAGAAGTTTGAAGTTTTCTGTCATTAAAAAGCAAGACAGAGCCCTTAGGTTCACACATGAAAGAACCTCCCCGATTGTTTCTCTTCTTTTCAAGGTGCTTTTATAGTGCCTTCAATTTTTAAAGTTATCCCATAACACCCAAGATCTTTCACAGCTGAGCCTGAGAGCGAAACATCCCATTTTTGCCAAGGTTAATACTGCCAGGCTGTAAGAAATACCACTGTCACAACACAGAACCACTGCCAAGATTCAGTAAGGTCACAGAAGTGACCTTTATTAACTGAAAAGCTGAAGAAAAGGTCAAGTGGTCACAGAGTCACATCCCTACAGATTCCATTTGTGTGTGTGTGCGTATGGCAGGGCAAGAGTGGAAGCTATAGTGAAATGTTATATAAATGTTAAGTTTAAGATGCTGCCTTAATGCTACGGTTGTATCTCTGGAAACTGCAGTATTAACAGGATATATCTGTCAAAATCTGGAGATCCAGGTTTAAAAAAAGCAAATGTTGGCACTGGGTGTTCATCTGCTCCATTTATCATGAATTGCTGAAAGCAGTAAAGGTCAAATCACTACTTCTGCAGAAAACTCCTTACAAGTGGATAAACTTTGGCCATGGGAAGGAAAGGTCAGATCAATAATGCTCTGTAACCTCTCAGAGCCAGCCAATGCTCATCATTTGAAAGATTGCAAAGAACATTTTGGCACTTTTGAGCATACCAGCAGGTACTAGCCATGCAAAGGAAAAGCATCCCTTCCACCCACCGTGGTGGGCTCCATGGTGTGAAAGGGAGGGATGGACTGGGGAAATTTTAAACTTAGAGCTCTCCGTCAGACTCTTTTTTGCTTAGTGATAAAATACCATTTTAAGAGCAAACTAACAAAAAGGAAGCCTTGCTTTCATCCAAAGGAGGTTCCAGTCCAAACTGGTATGGATTCTTTATAATTTATTGCTTTCATACCAGAATCCAAGAAGCTAAACAGATACTTGAATCTCTGTTATAAACAGAGGATTTTCCTGTTATGTGCTTGGAGGAAAATGAAGGGTTTTTTCATGGAGGTTTTCTTACCTATTCAAGACACAAGAAGCCAAGCCCTCTAACAAAGAGAAAGGTTTTTCTTAGATCATTTGTCTCAGACTAATCCCTGTACTATAGGATAACATGAACCACTGCTTGTTACGGTGCTACTTGATCCTGGGAAACCCTTGTGCTTCTGCAGAAGGCTTGACCACTGGGAAAGAGCTACTGAGAGAAGAAAGCACATTGTTACAAGCACAGAGACTTAATTACAACTAAATTTAGCACAGAGGCAGTAAAAGCTATTGAGAAAGTAAATGGCTTTCTATTTAAATCTTATGTTTTCCCTTTCTAATCTCACCAGACAGAGAAGCAGCACAATACCTTTAATCGATACTTATTGTATCTACAGTAGAGTTATCACTTTTCTGGCCATCGCACATTAGGTTGTTGCATATTTTCAAAACCTGAATATCAGTAGTGTGGTCTTTGTGAGACCTCCTGGAGCGACAGCCCTGTTCAACAGTGCAGACAGAGGAGCTTTGTTCTGAGCCTGATTCTTCTCACAGGCAGAACAAGCTTTTCTACTCTTATCCCATCAGATCCTTCTATTTAAATGTTAGAAGGTTTGAAAACATATTCAAAGCACATTTGAGGCCACCACGTGGTGAGAACCTAGATGCTCACCCAGCTAGAAGAACAGGCTGCTCTTCCTTACACCAAAGCATCAAGCCATCCATTCATAGCTGTTTCATGTAATAAATTTTTAAGGACATAAATCAGTTTGGATTGCTTAGCCTCATTTGCTGTTCGACACAGAATTTTCTCTATCCATTCCAGCGCTAACATAGCCCCTGGCTGAGCAAAGACACCTCTGATAGAAACCAGACCCCCAGACATTAATGGGGGGACTTCAAGAATGAGAGGACCCACCAAACCCATAGGCAAATGGCTCTGGTCACTGATTATCTCCACGGCTGTAATTATTTTGGCTTCTTTTTCTACTTAGATTAATCTCTTTCTGGCAGCTGCAATGTAAGGTGAGCCTGCCCTGATGCCCTGCGGGCAGGCAGTGCAGAAACCAGAGGGCAGTGAGCTGGGCTTGTGCGCCGTGCCAAGAGGATGTGCTGCAGCTACTCTTCCCAGGTGAAGTTTCCTGAAGGAGCCCAGGGGCATCAAGCACAGGTATAGATGTCTTCCTCTAGGACTGCCTGCAAGGACCACAGATTTTTCTCTGTGAATAAACTTAGATAGCTTTTTAAAAATAAAATAAAATAAAGAAAACCAAAACCCAATAATGGTGGACATCCCTGGTTGAGATGAGCAGCTCTAGGACAGGATCCAGTAGGAAGCACCACATGGTAAGAGCATGAGCTATGGTGGCAACTAATTAGCAGTTGAGTGTACTGCTGCTGGTCTTTTTAAAAGATCAAAGATGATGAAAAGGGGACTCTAAGACTGAATTACTGCACAGACTACAGACTCCACCACAAGCACCAATCTATCCCTTTCATCCTTTCGTGCCTGACCCCCACTGACCAGCTATGTTTTGCCCAGGCTCTTTGAAAGGGTGGGAGTGACTCATGGCATGGGAGTGATGTGTTTCCTCACTCGCTATCCCTGCCACAACAGCCCTTACTGATACTTTCTTCAAAAATTACCACGCATAGCTCATCTCAAAAGTAATACCAACTTGGCCAGTCCATTACCTCAGCAACGCACAATCTAATCCTCAAAGAAGTGAGCATACACCGCAAAAAGCAGTCCTGCTCAGAAACAGAGCTTCTCATCTTCAGAGCTCTGCAAAATTCAATTTAACCAGCATCAGTGTCTCAAACGCCGATGCTGCTCCTCCACTGTCCAGCAAGCTGCTCTTTAAAGCTACTAATACAGACTTTTCAGTCTGAGGTAAAAGCTCAGTGTCTCACAATCTTGCTGACCCATTTCATTAAAGAGTGTTTTAATAAACAGCAATGGGAAGAGGCAAGGCACTCAGAGCTGCTTTGTAAGCTGCAAGAATGGTAAGCAAAAAATAGCACTGTGAAGCGTTTATCCCTTCATCTCACAAATAATTAGAAATACATGAGATCATGTTACGCTTTTTATATAGGCTATAGTAATGGCTTGTGGGAATACAATTCAACGACAAGAGTTTATCATGGTAAGTCAGTTCTGTAGGGTTACAGTATGACATATCTAAATGGGAACCATTTGTTTCCCTTCTGCATTGCAGCAGAAGCTGGTGTACTTTTTATGGGAGCGTCATTGACAGTCTGCAACTGTTATTTTTTTAAATTAAACACCGTACCTACCGAGTTAATAGGTGTGCAGTCAGTAAGGTTTCTCTATCAGTTCCTGTAACAGTGCACACAATACTTCGTAGTAACAGATAATAAAATTTGACAAAGCATTCTGTAATTACTGCTCCGCTTTATAGAATATTACTAATACACGCACTGTGCCACTCTTGCGATGAATGACATCGCGGAGACCCTGCTGCTTCCTTCAACTGAAGACACACAAAAGTAGCTGAGTTGAAATGTGTAAGTGGGTTTGTTAAAAAGCCAAGAGGCTTTACTATTTGTGTGCATGTGAAGAGCAAAACTCTGCCTTTCTAGGCAGTCCAACAAGTCCTTATCCCCTTTTTAACATCGATTTCTGTAACACGCTCTGCAGAGGTCTTATCTTAGGACCTCTTGGGAGCAGAGGGTAAGGTAATACCTGCTCATAGAGGGACATTGCCTAGAAAATGTACATCGTTAGGTGATGCAACTCCAAGATGCATGCTCCTCCAGCTCATGGGTGCTCTTGCTTTGGCAGAGAAGAAATCAGGCAAGTCTGCTCTGACCCAAGAGACATCAAAGATACCCAACACACTAGGGAGGTAGTAAATGCCGCAGCCTTTTACCCCCTAATTCTCATTTACTGCAAGAAATGTTACAGGTAGGATGGCTGCAGAATCTATCCACTGCCCAAAAATTTTCAAGCCAGATCTCATCTGCTCTGCACCTGCCCTTACATTGCTGGCTGGCCCCTGCACACCTGCAGCTCTGGATATACCACCATTCCCTCCTGCTCCTTCTTTGCATCCAACCAGCACGTATCTGGTCCCAGTAACAAGAAGGTCTTCAAACTGCAAAGTAGTTTTAAGCAATTGTTTCAGCCCTACTAAATTAAACTGGTTATTACAGAAGAATAGTTTTTTCCACTGGACTGTAGCATGTGAATAAATTTTCCTGGAGCAGGTTGGTTTTATTCCATCAACCCATCTCCCTTTTCAATGATACTCTGTCCCTCACATTGCCCTGACAGATTTTTGTATGCATAACTTTTTCCAGATGGCAGATTCAGTGCAGACAGTAATTTACATAATTTAAATCTGCTTACTAGCATAAATTATAACACAACACACTGCAGGTTTTTCTTTCAGCTCCCGGTGTTGCTCACACTGAGGTCTGGGCAACGCTGGTGCACAGTGATGGATCACAGGTGGCCCTGGAGAGCCGCAGGCTCAGCGATTGCACAGGGCAGCTCCGCAGGTGGAAGAGCTGAATCAGAAAGAGATTTCTTCATGGCCATAATTCCTATCTGAATGTGCTCTAAACAGCAACATTACTGTATTAAAGTGAACTCCATTAGCAGGCTTAGCTGGATGGCTACTCTGAAGTGAGAAGGTCAAGGTGAGCTTCTAGTTACACGTTTGGATTTTCTCACAAGGAAAAATACAAAGTAGGTTGTGCTCCAAGCAGGCTGAAATAAATACACTATCAGTGGATCTCTTCTTCCTTACCACTCCTATGCAAAGTATGTGTTCAATTCTTATTTAAATAAAATTGGTTTTTAGCTCAATTTATTAACTTCAAGAAAATGTAATAAACCTCCCTGCAAATATTTTGTCGTCGAGACCTGTTTATATCAAGTTTTGATGAGCGTGTTGGTCTTTATTTGGCAAACCATATTGTCACAACTTAAAATAAACACTGAAGAAAATCTCAGAGAGCCACTGGGATCTTCAGGAGATCATCACATTCCTATTCCAGATGGGGCTTGAAGGAGGATCTACGCTGAGACCACTGTGTTTGTTCAGATTTGTACAACACACCTGTACATACACACATGGGCACAGACAGGAAAACGCCCACGCAATCAGCACATCAATATGACAAGAAAATCTTGGAGCCTTCCATCTCTCCCTGTGACTCTCTGCTACACGATGCGTACAGAACGGCTTAAAAGCAGAATAAATAACAACAGAGCTATGCTTTGTTGAACAATAAAGAAGACCAGCTCCAAGAAAGCCCAGTTGCTGACTCTCCAAGAAATCGCTGACAAGGACAACGCAATTATTCCCACTGAGCCTAAAATGAGCAGAAAGGAAGTGCTAAACACATAATTTAAGACTTTCAGCAAGAAAAGCTTGAGCTGTGCAGAAGCGATATTAAACTGGTGCAGGGCAAAGGGCTACGCTCTCACATTGGTCTGCTTTTCTTGAACCGTGGGTAGGTAAGTGTAGGAAACATTTTCCAACAGCAGAGTCTATTGATAAGAAAATACAAATATCCAGTTTTCCACTGATTTTACAAGGGATGACTTCCATGTCATATGGCAGTCTCTACAAAAATTCTTTCTGTATATAGACATACAAGAATTTCTCATCTGCTTTGCAAGTTGATAGGGAAACCACTAAGAGCACACAGTTGAAAGAGCAAGGGTAGCAAGTTATGCTGACCACCAAAATCTGTCAGGCGCGATGCTTTCTTGGTGACCTTTGACAATGGGGTCCAGTATAGATTAGGACTAGCAGAGATATCACCTGTGCCTGCCTGGAAAGCTGGGATGAGCGGAAAGGGTTTAGACCTTAAATGTACAGCACAAAACCCAAAGTCATACTAAATGTCAACATTTAAATTGTCAGAATTAAATGCCAAATTAAATGCCAGAATTCAAGTAGCGTAACCCAAACACTCAGCCCCTCATGGATTCCTGGCACTTTTTCTAACTATACAACCCAATCCCACCACACTTCCACCGTGTTCCATACCATGGAGTCTGGAAAAGTTAAAGCTATTCCACAAAAGGCTGTTTTATTCTATAAGTAATATTCCATTCTACACAGATTGCTTTCTCCTCTTTGTTTGGTGAGGGAACCAACATCTTTGCAAATACATTTCAAACCTCAGTCTGAATCGTTGCTTTTCTTTGTGGTCTTTCCTATATGCTCATCGCAATATCATCAGGACATTTCATTACCCAGTCTGGGGAAGAAATGGAAGCAATTTCCATTTCACAGAGTAAATCAAGGGGCAGAGAGACCAAGAGTAAAGTTTTTCTTTCATTTTGGGTACACAGTCCAGAGTGAGGAGCAGGGAGGGAGATCTGGAGAATATTTGGATGTACTTGGAGATTTCAAATGCGACTGAGTGCTCAGACTACAGGGTCATTAGCTGAGCATCCAGAAGATCAAAGATCACATGAGGGTCTTCGAAACATGACCTGAGTGACCCCCACCCAAACGCTGTCATGGAGACGAGCTCAGAGGACAAGAGCATCCAAATGCATTAGCCAGGATAATGCTGTTCATCTATCTGCAGTCCCTTGTCTCGCCTACGCACTTTCCAAAATCCGCAACAAGTGACATAGGGCTCGGCCAGCTTCAACCTCCTGCATGCTACAGCCCTGCTTTATCTCCAGGACTTGTTCGTAGTCTGCCTGTCCAGTTGCCAGAAGCCAGGCTGAGATCAGGGCAATCTCCTCTTTCTCATTCAAGGCAACACATGGATCAAAAATGCAGGTCTGGGTGGCCAGTTGGGATGCAATCACTCAAAACAGAAGCCTACTGCCAAATATGAAGTTATTCACCTTCTCAAGAGCTCAAATTTATACCAAACATAAGTTTCTATGCTGAAATATACCCAGTGGCAACTGAAACATGAAAGCACTCAAAACAGAAATGTGCTGGCAAACATGACATGCAAATGTGTTCATCTTCCAAAGAGCTCCACTATGTGTAGAACATAAGTCTGAATCCCAAAATAATATCCAGCACCAACTAAAACACACACGTTTCCATACATCTTGTCTTGCTTCCATCAATTTAGCAGCACAATGAAGCTATTTCCATCGTTAACATATGCACCGTACTAAGGCTAGCCAAGATTTAACATTCTTTTGTTAATTTGGCAGAGGGGAAAGACACAATAGAAGAGAGCCCTACGATTTGCAGACATCTGTGATACTGAAAACAGTAATAAACTTGAAAAGTGCTGTTATTATACATGTTAGCACTCCTAGCAAGCCAATGTCTTCAAACATTTATGCCTTTTATGTCTAAATTAATGCCTCTTAATTTCTGTATGAATAAAGTGTTTTCAGACTTCTCTTCCCATTACATGACCATTAATCTTGTCCCTTGGTTTGAGCTTCCCTAGTACAATACGATTTACACTGTCAGAGATCACTGGGTAAGTCATACTCAATTATCAGTGTAAGATGCTAAATTACTTAATGCAGTTATTTTTAGGGTTGTGACAGACACCACTAGTGCTCAGTGTCTGAGGCCACTTCATCTTCACACAGAGAAGAACACCTCCCAGTCCGATGGGGCACATCCATCACTGAATTTGCAGCTTTGCTTACGAATTGAATATCAAGTTCCCCAACAGACAATTAAACCCATATTTTAAACTAAAATTCATGTCAGAATATTCACAGGCTTCTCATAGCGACAGGTCTCTATGTAATTGCTTCCCCCACCCCTGCCTGAAGATGTTTGCTGTCCTGATGATGAATCTCCCGTCTACCTTCTGCTGGGGAAAAATTACACAGACTTCTCAGCGTGCAAGCGCCACGGGTCACATCTATCACCCACAGGCCCCTGTTTTACTTTTAATTACAACACTTCACTCAGGAATGTTGCTTCAAATCATAAACCTAAGGAGAAAGTAACTTAATTTGCAGAACAGCCATTAAATTCTCTGCTTCAGTGACATTAATTTGCTGGCGCTCTTTGCACTAAGGAAGAGATGATGTTACCTCACTTTCAGACTTCATGAAAAGATGTTTGCCCAAAGTCACAATCACTTTAAAATTAGCTGCACTGTGTGTCCACATGCTTCTTGTGATACTGCATTTAACCAAGGCCTCCACTGAGAACCATTTTCAATTAGCAGCAATGCTTTTAAATGGATAATTTAAGACCAATCATTTTGCCTGGGACATACATTTCATTTTTAATGCTCTGGTCTAATTTTACCCAGTTTGGGTCTTTATTTTTATGTATAAGCTGATCCCATTTTTGCGAGACCAGCGGGATTAGGCGTTTGTCTAACAGGTTGCTGAAACACTTACAAAAAAATGGACCCGAGAGGGACGTACACTCCTGGATTCCCTGCGGAGCCAAAACTCACCAGCATTTCCAGCCAGCTTTTGCATCTCTTCTTTCACAAGTGGACATTTTCCATTGCGATTTTGGAGCTGTCATGCTGTTGCCCATGTTTCAGATCAATAACCACCACCACTGTGGTGCCTTTCAATGGAAAATTCTTCATCAGTCACTGCTGGGTGTATTGGGTTGTCTCTTATGTTTCCCATGGAAAGGAAAAAACAAGAAGGGCTAGTATCTTGGGACGTTTTGTGGAGAGGAAAAACAAGAATGTAGGGACTATTTAAATATTATCCTAAAATTTAAGAACCTAGCTAACTACTGACTTAGAAAAACTGAATGCTATACTCTCTAGGTTCCTAGTAGAATAGGAAGTTATACCCTCAAGGATCTTTTGTTGTGCATTTAAAAGAAAATATTAAAAAAAAAAAGACAAAAAGAAAAGCAATCATTACCATAGTGCCCAAAAGGCAGCCACCTTCTCTTTGTAGTTGAAAGAGTCTTGAAGACAGCCTTTGCCCTGACTAGCAATTTTCATCTGAGGCAAGAGAAGGAAAATAAACAGACAAAAATGACTGGAATAAAGTTGCGCTGCTCTCTCCCAAGCACAAGTGGTGAAGGAAGCGGGGAGACAACAAAAGTAATGGACACATGATGGGCTGCCGGAAAGCCTTCCCCAGCCCAGGCACTGAAAGATGCACACCAGCCCCAGAGGAAGATCCATCACTCACCCAGACAGGTTTTCCTGTCCATCATACCAAGAGAAGATGTAAAACCACACCAAGCTAGCATACAAACAAAGTAACACAGAAGATGATTCTTTTTTTTTTTTTTTTAATTTGGATTACATTTGAAAAATCACCTACAGAACTTAATGGTAAAATCTCAGTCTTACAAAACCAGTAAGACTTTCACATTTGAGACACAAGCCTAGCTGTACAAAGCACCTTCTACCTCTTCTTGGTAGGACATGCCAGACTGGCCCGATGTTGATATGTGTCTCTTGGAAAGTGAGAAGATAACTCAGCTGCTGTGTGATTTATGACAATTTTCATAGTAAATCCTAAGACCAAAAAATATACACTTTTTTTGATGATGCTAAGATCTTTCTTGCTATTATTTTAAATATACAGAAAGGAATTTTAAACGTTCTCAGAATTTGCCTCAGACTGTTCCTGGTAAGGTTAACAGAAAAATTAACATTACTGCTAATGAGAACACAACTTTCAATGAGAACAGAGAGAACAAGCCTTTGGGTTTCTGTTGTTCATTTGAGTTCTGAGGATTATATTGTTCCCTGCTCTGTCTCACACAGTGAAAAGATGATGATGTTCTACATACCTGGCGTATCACATGCATGTACATCGCACCCAGATGAGCAATGTATGGACCAAACAGCAACGACAACACATGTTTCCCACGTGAAGCAAACCCCCATGTCGGCTCTGGCAAGGAGAGCACTGAAATCCAGTACAGATGCAGATACCACAGGGCTAACAACATTAAGGGTTTTGAGCATCTCAGTTTCTGCAGTGAGGAGCAGCAAGAGCGGCCTCGTTCAGAATGACAACAGAACGGCAGGGGAGATGCTTCCCAAGGTAGGAAATAGTATTGCTCTGCAACTTATATTTCCATATAAATCAAAAGTCGCCCACCTAGGAGCGCTGCTAGTGCCAAATCACCTTTGTGCAACAAGCTTTTGCTCAAGGAAAATAAATTCTTTAAGCTATGCCTGAAATCCAGTAACCTTTTAAAAGAACCAAGACTATTTGCCACAAATACAGAATCACCTAAAATGACACTCACCCTGCAACCATGTATTTCTTCAGGAGATGCACAAGCTGCAGAGATTGCCTTAAACAAAAACCTGGTTAAAGAACTGCTCATTTATTCAGTTACGAGCATGTAAAACACTTTAAATACAGGTTTATTGAAGCTGTTTGAAGTATTAATAGGAAAGTCATCTGAAGTGTCTAAGTATTTCTGAAAGCAATTGGTTTACATTGGGTTTTTTAAATACACTAACTTCAACAAATATTGGAATCATAGATGGAAATAATATTCTGAATCGGACAAAATGGTAGTAGTTGAGGGTAGCTGAGCTATACATGGCATGTAGTAGCATACATATGAATTCCCTGCTTGGATATCAGGGCTTATGTGTGCAGCATTCAGAAAGAAAATGAGCAAAAGTTTCACAGCCTGAAAAGAGCTTCACAGAGCTCCACAGTGTTACTTTTATTACTGATACAGAAAAACAGATGAGCAGCAAGAGTGCAAGATTTGCAGATTATACTAGTATTGAGTCGAATCTAACAGAGACCATAAAGAATGCTGAAATTTGGTGAAGTTGAGGGCAGATTAAACCCACCATTAACAAGTGAAATGCAATGGACGCTGGTGGAGATGATTAGATTTACATGCAAACCTAATGGTAACATTCCTGCAGCTGGGATATTAGATCCAGGTTTCTTCATTGAGAAACAAAAGCCCATAGACAAGTCACCAGACTGGCCAGGCTATGGAGAAAGCTCATCCCCAGAGAAAGCTTTGGAGCTTCTCCCACCAGGAAGGGGATGGAGATGAGCAGCCCCCATAAACCCTCCAGCACATTACAGAGACTGGAGGTTCAGCAACTCTCAAGACTGAATATTGTCATTCGTTGGAAAATGAGCAGAAAATGCGAACATCGAACGTGACCAGAGGAAATGCTCTCACACAACTGGCCTTGACCTTAGGAGCTCCTTATCAGAAGACACAGCTCAGCAGTATGCCAAGGGCAAGCCAGGTCTAGATGTACAGAGAGAAAGGATAATGCAATGTATAGGTGAACACACCGGGGTGTAAGTCCACCTAAGCTGCTGGGCTGTGAAGTGGATGATTTCACCTAAGAGGATGTCACCCAACCCAGCCACTGCCACTTGGGACCCAGGCTCCTGCTGCCACAGCTGCGGCAAGGACACGGTGCCCAGTACAGAACCCCAGGTCTCTGCCTTCAGTAAAATACAGGTTTTTGGTTGTTTTTAATATTTAAAAAGGAAAATAATAACAGAAAGATTTTTTTCTCCCTCCTTGAGACTGCACATTGCCAGTATAATGCACGCAACAGCTGGTAAATTTAAGCAGTCGGACAATATAGCAATAGTTAAAAATAAGCCTGCCATCTATTACATTTTCTACAAAGGACAAGGAATGCTGTCCTCAGTCACTGTATGAAAGACTTGGAATGGGAAGGAGATAAAAAGTGAGAAGAAAAACAGACATCAAAGGTTTCAATTTTACTTTGTTTCTTCTTTCCTTAAATAATTTCCAAGTAATTTATGAGATGGGAGGAAATTTCTCAAAACAAGATTTATAAAATATAATCCTATGTTTTTAAAAAAAGTTTTTCAAATGGTATTTGATAACATTTATGATTAACTTACAAAATCTGATCCAGTTTTAGTAATTTGCAAGGCACTTCAAAACCACTATATTATCATTCAAAATTCATAAACCAAAACACCAAACGTCATGAAGTTCAATTAAAAAAGAGAGACTCTAAACAGCTGTAAATACTGGTGTTATTTGCCTTTGGATTTTTGAGCCTTTGGACTTCTCATTTGTAAGCTATCCTCTGCAAACACAGAAGGCTAGAAATGTATTTTTTCATTAAAAATGTGAAACAAGAATATTTCTGCAAAATGTGGAGCTGGAAAACAAACAACAAGCTCTTCTTCGTAATGATGCATCAACAATATCTCATCTGACCCTGCGAGCAGAGCTGATGCAGAGAGCTCTGCGAATCTGCAAAGTGTGATTTTAGCCAATCTTCCTTTGTCAGGTTGTGCTCTTTCAGTACTTTTTTTGATGGCATAAAGCTACACTAAATACTGCCTTTGGGATTCACGCTAGAGACCCAGGGACAATCTACTGGCTTGAGAAATCAGAGCTGAGGCCATATCTTTGACTATATTTGAAAACTTGTTCCCTTGTACTGATTGGAGGAGTTTTATTTTGTTAATAAAGGATGTGTCAGTGTTGCAGGAAAGAAAGGGATAAATTAACAATTTTGCATCTGGCTTTAGAATATCCTGAAAGCACGCAGAAACAAGACTAAACTTCTACTGAGTTGCACCACTACTGTTAACATCCAGGTTTATGCAAGAATTTATCCAGAGTAACTGCTCGGAACATACCAAATGGGAACAATCTGTTCACCCATCCTCTTACAAGAGGGGAGAGGAGGAAAAAAAAAAAAAAGGGGGGGGGGGGGAGGGTTTGGGCACAGGACTGCAAAACCTAGAAACCACTGTGCCTGTCACCCCCTCCAACAGGTACCTCCAGCCCAGACAATGCCCCAAGCACCTCTGCATACCCACGTCTTCAAACTGTGCCTGACACCCATCTGTTCCTGTCCATGAAGCTGATAAATTGAAGGGAGACACCTTTGCGTACCCATGTCTTCAAACTGTGCCTGACCCCCAAAGATTTTAATCCTGTTGCTGTCCATGAAGCTGATAAATTGAAGGGAGGATGCTTTGGCTGGCAGCTCATGTGTGCTAACCCTGCTCCTGGCAAGAAGAAATCAAGAGCAGGAAGGAACTCACTCCCCCAGAGAATGACTTGGGTAACTCTTGGAGCACTAACCACATGTCAGCTGCTGTGCAAACCTTCTTAGTGAAATACCAAATGCACGCAGACCAGGATTTTTTGAGGAAAGGTCATTCCCGTACAGCCATTATGCAGCTACACTTAACTGTGCTTGGGGAAGTAGGTTAACAAAATCACATTGCTCAAAGAGCCTTAGGAATGAAAGCTGTGCACTCCATGTTCCTAGAGAGCCCTGGTATGAAATTTTTCAGAGGAGAAATGCCATTTGATAATTAGCTTAAGTGATGCAATTAGGAATGCCTTTGCTTCCAAAGCTGTGCACTTCGTGTTCCTAGAGAGCCCTGGTATGAAATTTTTCAGAGGAGAAATGCCATTTGATAATTAGCTTAAGTGATGCAATTTTCTTCCAAGGATAACAACACTGACTTGCAGCACCTGATGTCTGGTGACCTTTGCAGCTGCAGCTTCAGCCTGGAGAAGGATGTGAAAACAAGAAGGAAAAGTGAAGTCCTACAGCTGTTGACAGAGGCACAGCCACTGTGACCCACTCCTCTCGGCAGTAGGTACCAGCAGGTCGGTGACAGGAACAACCCACCAAGAACATCCTTGGTTGCCCTTCGCTGTTTCACAGATTGCGATGCCCTGTTTATCTCCATATCTCTTCAGTTTGTATTCGAGATGTTTTTTACCTTATGCTTTCATAAGAGTAATTTATTTCCTGGTTTTAATATGAAAGTCTGCAGTATCTGACATTACACAAGATGGGCTGTTGGCAGAGCTGGCCCCATCACGTCATACCAGCAG
>NW_010110750.1:39123-45643 GCF_000699245.1 Pterocles gutturalis
GAGGAACAGGCAAAGGCCATACATCATCGGCTCTTGAGCTCCTCTGCAACACCAGTGTCTGACTGGTACACAAGTATCAGCACAGAAGTAGTTGCTTATCCAAAACTAGTCTACCAAGAGCAAGAAAACAAAATATTATGAAGGGTCTCAAAGGAAAGACAAGAGCTGTTGGGTTTGCTTTGTGCTCATGACTAACCTGTTCCCAAACGGATGCGAATTCAGCTCATTAGGCCATTTGTTGAGGTGTGGCCGTTATTCCGGCTGCTTCCTGGCAAGGGACATGTTGGCAGGCAGCTAGCATAATCACCAGCCATTTCTGCTGAAAGATTTCCAAACCTAATGTTTCTGGGATTATGCCCAGAATGGCAAAAGAAAGATCATGCTCAGCTACCTCCAGTGCTGCAGAAATTGATGTGAGGATATCTGCCAAGAGACAATCCTAGGCAGGACCGCAGTAGATGTTAACATGCTCTAATTTTTTTCGTACTTATTGAGAATAAGCAAGATGCACTAAATTAACAGACCAGAGTTCAGACTCACTGACATGGATGAATGTATGGTAGGACTCGTGGAAGCAGGGGTGGGGTGAGGAGTCACTCCAAAAGGATTTTCCCCCCTTTCTGATCATTCTCAGAGTGAGCAGAATTGTAAGGTGTAGGAAACTGCATTTTTGATGCATTTTAGCATTGTATAAAGATGTTTCTGTTCCTTAAACAAAGCTAGTACAGAAAAACCTACAAAGCAGTCTATCAGGTTTTCTTCTAAAAAAAAAAAAGTATCTTTCAGTTTCTTGCAAACTGATAATTGATTTACCATTTCCCTAGGAGCTTCCCAAAACACTCCTCTCGCACTAGGAACAACTTGTATTTTCTATGACCAAAAGCTTCTGTCCCCAGCAGTCACAAACACACAGGGCTCTGGACAGGAGACGTGCTCCTTTCCACTTTCAAACCAGTAGAGGTTGATTACAAGCCCCTGAAAACAAGTATTTGCTACTGTACAATTCTTCCAGCAGGAAGGCTGGAGCTCCGAAGGGCAGGGACCATATTCCATGGAGGTCATCCCTCCAAAGGGTATCTAAAGATTATTAAAAATTAATACCAAACTTTACAGTGTGATACCATATCACAGCTCCCTCGAGTGTTATCGTGCAGCAGCTTGCAAACAGTATTTGTTTATCTGCAATTAAATTGGCTGCAGGTAACCTCTGCAACTCTTCCACGAGTCACAGCACTGCCCAACGGATCTTTAGTACAGAAAATGAAAAAAAAAAAAATTGCCCTGAAACTACAGAGAAAACATCACCTGTTTCAAATTCCCAGTTTGATGGTGGGTTCACCCACTTGCCCCCCTTGTGGGAGAGAGCATGCTCATGGAGAGAGCTAACATCCATCATTGCACCAGCTGGTGCTGCTGGAAATGCTAGCCAAACCCCAGAACTTGGGACCCATCTCCAGCACTGAGAGAGCAAACAGCAGGCGAGGAAGCGAGACAAAGGATGAGTGAAGCTGCTCACACTCTAGATACACAAAGCAAGATGACCGTAACTTGGAGCAGAACACCACTGGATGGTATAACAACGACATGAAGGACACCATGATGCTGCCACCACCCAACTCCCTCAGTGGGAGTGCCTGGCACAGTCAAAACCCACCCGTGAACGGGTGCTACAACCTTTCACCACCCCAACTTTCTAGCCCCAGCCCTGCCCACATTAAAAGTTTCATCAGGACTATATAAAAGATGGTTCATACCCTCACCCCATCTCACCCATCCATAATGTTGTATTCTGAAAAAAAATATCAGAAGATTTTGGACTTCAGCCCTGGTTTGGAAACAGCAGCACCATGGATGTTTCACTCTAACAGCACTGAACAGATACTGCAAAGTCCCAGTGTACCAAAATGTTACAGGGGTTCTGGACAAAGAGGCAGGAGCTTTCTGCCCTTTCCCTGGCTAAACCCCTGGTCCCTTCCAGACCCAAATGCATCCAATCCCTGGGAGGGTCTCGCTCTATCAGGGAGGACCTTGTTGGGACCATCCTCAGTCCCATCTGTGCCCAGGAGGTCCTGGCAGCACACCATCACAAGAACACACCAGATGGGGAGCATGGACTGGAGCAGCGTTCTTAGCACCATTCCTAGCATTGGCACACAGTAGCACCAGAGCTTCTGTGCCTTTGGGAAGAACAAAGGGCTTTCCCGCCCCCAGTTTGTGATCAAGGGAAACTGCTTCCTCTCAAATCTGGAGTTTAGCAACTATCTTTCCACAAATAAAACATTACATTGGGTTCTCCAGGGAGACAAACATACCGTATGAGCAACATTACAAAATACAGCCCCTTCCCTCTTATAAAAATTTGATCAAGTACAGTCATTAAATTCAGAAGCAGTAACAAAACCGCAGCCAGGTTGGCTACACCCTGCTGACATCTCACCAAACAAAACGTGCTGGCTAGAGGGTCTGCAGAGGTCATACAGCCTTAAGTCACAGTCACAAAACCCAGTACAGCAAGTCATGGAAGTTTTGCATGGACAACATAGTTCATAGAATGGGTTGGAAGGGACCTTAAAGATCATCAAGTTCCAACCCCCTGCCCAGCAGCATCCCAACAGACTTTCCCATTACCACCTCACCACAGCCTGGGGAGAAATCCTGCTCCCCATAGAGCCCCTGGGACGGATGTAGCACACCAGACCCACCTAGGACCCCCATGGGCAGTGAGTGCCTGAGAAAAGCAGCCATCTCCAGAGTCTGCAGAGTATTTCTCTAGGAGAAGTTACACATTTTCCTCTCCAACATGCTTTAAGATTCCTTCTTCTAAGGCGCAAATAGAAAAGATAAATAACCAGAAGAAATCCCTCTCAGCACTCACACCCCCAGCCCTTCCAGAGAGGAATAACACTCTCTTACCTGTTTTTCCTCAGGACCATGCAAGTACAACAGCAAAAAAACACAAGACAAAGGAGGGACTCAACCATCTGGCAACAAGAAGGCAAACCTGTCCTCTCCCCACTCCAGGAACCACTGCATCCTACCCCAAGGACCAGGCAGGGAGGGGAGTAGTGCTGCTATAATCACCTTCCTACACCCTCAGCCAGCTAGGCTGGGGCTAATTACAGGCATTTCAGGTGCAGCAATAAGAGCAATTATGACAGAAAACCCTGCAGCTGAAGCCTCTCTTGGTTTTAGTTTGATGCACTGAGGTAGTATTCAATGCACTGAGAGTGTTTCATAAAACCTCAGCATCGCTGCAAAGACTAAAACCTCCCAGGAGGAAAATGTGCTCAGAGACCACCAACACATTTAACTTCTTCTTGCTCCTGTGCTGTTTGCTTTGGTGGGAAGGGGAGCTTTGGGCAGAGAATGTTCAGCAAAATCTCTCGCTGGTGGGAGCAGGGGATTTGTGCTGCTGTGAATTGTACGGATACTACAAAGTGTTTTTACAAGTACTTTTGGGTAATTCCATAAAGTGACTGGCAACCGTGCTGCCACCCCTCAGAGAGGCAAAGGGCTCGGGAGCACTTTCCTGCAAATGCTTTTGCATTTAAGTAGCTTAGCTGTTTTCAGATATGTCAGCTGAAATTGGGCATGGTGGGTTGATCACACCAATCTCCACGTCCAGCTGGCTTGCACAGAGCATCAGGTACAATATTCTCAGTCCTGTGCAAGAATTATTGGAAAAGTTTACCATGTTCTCCTGGTTTTATTGTTCTAATTTTTTGCCAGGAAGGTTGAAGGTCATTGCTGATGTTGAAATGTACCTCAGCTATGCTTTGTATTTAATAGTCCTGTTGAATACCTGCATTTTATAGGTGTTTTAAACACTTATCATTTAATAGTCCTATTTAAACACCTCATTGAATTCTGAAAATAACTTCAAGTTTTACTACAAATTTCTTTTGCTGCAGAATGGTAGTAGAGATTTTAAAAAAAATGAATCCTGTTGCCTGATCCAATATGTGCCATATTCATTTGGGCACAGAGCTTGTCACAGCTCTTTTTCAGTGCTTAAGTAGTAAAATTTCATTTGGGTCCCTGCAGAGGTTATTTTGCCTACTATAAAAAAGACCCTACAACAGGGAAATTTTCCTATCTTCAGCATAACTATGCCTTTATCATCTTATTCATTACATCTCTTCGTACCACTATAAATAATTCCTTGCAATTCCCTTCCTTGAAACCTACCGAGTTTCAGACTGGTGAGTGGTTTATGTCCCCAATCCTTCCCTATTTAGACAAATTATATGTATTTCACTTTTAGCATCTCCCCAGGAACCAGTTCTTCCGAGCCATTGTGGCGTGGAGGAGGACTGACCACAGCTGTGGTGCATCACTACAGTCAATGCTCCAGGTCAAATGCCATCTCCAAAAGGTGGCTGCCTCCACTTTGAAGCCTCGTGCTTCAAGATGTGTCTGCACCTGTCATGCACACTGCCTGGGAAATGCAGCCAGTCCTATGGGCTGGGAGCTTCGTTCCACTTTGTCTCCCAACAGCTCAGTCTGGATCATCTGGTCCAGTTTAATGGCCCATTTCGGTGTCTGCGTACAAACCATGCCACGCTAGCCTGGTGCTACCAACACCAATTTATCCCTGTTCACCATTTTCCTAAGGACAATCTTAGGTCAGGTCTATCTTCACTTATTTGGCATACCTTTAAGTGAAGCACCATCCAAGTTCAGTTGACTCTCCCATTCTTACAGAGATGATGAAGAAGAGACCTGATGATGACTCTTGACTAGCAGATTATATTTTCCCAAACACTGCTTTTTTCTCAAAAACACATTACACACTCTTCAAAGGATCTGACCTTGCTAAATGAAAACGTCTCCACATCTACCTCCTGCCAAGCCCGGGGAGAGCAGAGCTGACCTCATCTGTCTCATGACCAACCTCCTGATGACATAATTGTTTCATGAGAAATTTTCCTGTTCCCTCTGGTGTTGCTGTGGGTGACTTCCACACTGGATTTACTCATCCAACCTGTCATAGAGGAGTGTATTTAAACTCAGGGAACAGCTCCATTGCTCAGTGGACAGCACAGCGACCTTGGACAACATCTTGGAAGCTGCTACCCACTTGAATTACTGCTTTTCTAATGCACCGGGATGCCACAACGCAGGCTTTTCAGATGTAAAATGTGTTAAATACTGTTTTACTGTGGAGCTTACATACAGCTACAAGTCTGGATAACAGTTACAGGTATTCTGAAACAATAAGACTTCATCTTCAGAGATCATACTAACAAACAATATGTCATTTCTTACTGTATTTTCTTTGGCATCCAGGGAAATTACTGTAAATACAAACATTTTCCTTGCATTTGATCTAATTTCTTTATTTCAGGTCTATACAACCTTTTAAACACAAACAGATGATCTAGCCCTTGGCTATGTAAATAATCTCCTTGGTGTTATTGAGGTTACATGAGTCCACGAACTGCAAGAGTAAGAACCTGCAGGACCCTTAAGTAACATAAAATCAGGGTTTTAAGAGGCCAGAGATTTAAAGCAAGTGAAGGTCTCAAATAGCATCTGTACTCTGAAATGCATAGTGCAAGCAGGTGAGAAAAGTATTTGACACAATGCACGAGGCTTTACAGTGCTGCATTGGGAACACGAAGTTAATCCCAGCATCTTACTACTAAGGTAAATTGTTTATGTATTTATTTTATTTATAAGACTACCTATAGAGCTTATCTAGCCTACTGGAAAGCTGAAAAACTTGAAACAGGCAATAAAGGGAATCAAAATATATTCAGCTCTTGGTAAATTAGATATTCCTAATGCATTCTTTTTTCCTGTGCAATTTAGCAAATTAGTTTACATTGTCTGACAAGTTGTCCTGGAAAACATAAAAGCTCGGAATAATTTTAGCTTTGTAGACATGATAATTCAATATTTGCTTATTTACATCCACCCACACTAGGGCTAAGAGCCAGCTCTTCCATGCCATGTCAGATACATCAATACCAACATGCTAAACCAACTTCCTCCTCCCCCTTTCCCCCTGAATTGAGAGAAACGGCAGATGCCACGCGGGGAGGAATCACCTGTGCAGGATGTATCCTCACCTGCTGCGTCAGAAACCTCGCCGTGAAATGCCTGAGCTACCACTCACAATTAGCTGTAACTCCCGTGTGTTGTCTCTCTCTCGAGTTAATAGCCCCCAGTTTTATTTATTGCTCTGTGGTGTTTACACAGAGCCATTCCCATACATTGCCCGCTGACGGATGGCTTTGTAACGAGGTGGACAACATTTGAGCAGTCAGTTTGTAAGCAGAAGCAAATAAAAAAGCCTCGTGGGCTATTCCAGCATTGTACCGAGATGATGTACAGTTTGCATCAGGTGTAAAGATAACACTTGGCATAAGGCAGTCTGGAGGGAAGTATTGCTAAGGGAGGACAGGCAGAATTTGCTTTTAAAAGAGCTTTGATGTTAAACACATGCAACTTGCCTCTCTGAACTACATCTCTGCCTGTTACAACTACTATGTTAGGAATGCCCCCACCCTCCCCC
>NW_010110750.1:45658-73996 GCF_000699245.1 Pterocles gutturalis
TCAATCTGAGATTAATGACATCATTCCTTTGACCATTGTCACAGCCAGGATTGGTCCCTGCAGCGTTTCCTGGATGACTTCATACGAATCCAGCAAGCTCCCGGTACTGCACCCGGCAAAAGCTGGGAGATTTTCCATGTTGACAAACAGCTGAACTCCAGGCTCCAGGAGCCCCACACTGATCAGCCCGTGCTTCAGGATTTAGCAGAGCTGACATGCCTGCTGCATTCTGGAGCTGAAAAGCCCGGGAAGGTTACCCCACAAAATGCAGCCACATATTCTTTTTTTCCCAATAATTGCAGAGGGGAAAAAAAAAAAAAAAAAAAAAAAAAAAGGGCAGTTACACCTAGAGAAATTCTGCCACAGCAGCATGACCACAGATTGTCAGAGCCCTCGGAATCCTCAGGCATCTTTTTTCAAACATTTTTAAATTGTTAGCACAGGCAGACAATTCTCTCCTTTCTGAGCCCACAACATAACACAGCCTTAGGTTCCAGTTTCCCTAATAAACTTACTGCAGCTCTGTGCACGTTAGGAATGGCATCTGCTAATCTGTATTCGTTCCAGCCTCCTTATCTAAAGAAAAAAGTGCTCCTTGATTTAAGATTCCTTGAGGAAATCTCCCCGTACATCTCTGGCTGGTGAGTAAAACAAACAGCATCCACGTCCCAGTAGGCATCCGCCACCCCCCCGACATCCCTTCATTTAATTAGTTCTAAGAAAGACGGTTTATCCAAAAAGCTGACAAAGAGAGAGAAACGCTTCAGTATTTATTTAGAAAATGATATACGTTACCAGCCGCATTGTGAAGTTTCTGAGCCACCTGCAGGGAAATAAGGCAGAAATCTGATGTTCCCCCACTACTCCTGACCGTACCGACGCCCAGGCTTGCTCATACAGAATAGCAGCCGAGAGCGAAGCTGCAAACCTTTGAGTTGAGCTCACTCTATAGGCATCAGAAAAGCCTCAAAGAGAAAAAAAAAAAAAAAAAAAAAAGAGCCAGAGCGGGAGTGAGCAGCCCACAGACAGCGAGATGAGAAACTTCTGGCAAGTCTCCAGCGCAGGAACGCATTTGCTGTCATTCAGAGACGTATAGCGATGGAAATGAAGGGAAACTTGAATTTACAGGCGGCTTTGGAGCCTGCTCTCATCGTTCTGTAAAAGATGTGCACGTTGCCGCTCAGCTTGTTTTACAAGGCTCGTCTAGGAACAATACTGGATCAAAAATCGAATAGCATGGTACAGACGTACATACACACACACACATATAAATATATATATAAGCCAAGGTGCCAGCACAAACTTCAAATGGCTCATACCATCAGCTATTTACTGGGAATTTTATTAAACCCAGCTTAGAAGTACAGTGGCAACTCAAATTCTTTTTAGGTATCAAAGTGGATTCACAAGGTTTTATAATGCTCTTTAGGCACATAAACAAATTTGTTTAGGTGTTTTTTTACAGAATTCCCAGGAAGCTAAAATACATTTTACAGAGATAATGCACATTTGCAAGCATGTGGCAAAAGTGGCAGCACACTGAGACTAAACTTGTCCAAACATTTATGTATTTTCAGCCAATAGAAGGAAAATAAACAAGTCCAGAGTTGAAATAATGAGGAAGAAATATTGCTGGTTGAAAATTTTTCGTATAGGGGTCAAAAGACTCCATAAGGCATAAGCATCCATGATCACTAAGAAAGTGTTTAAATCTGTATTTGTGGAAAATGTAAAAATTGGTGTTTTTTAAGGCTAGTAGTGAAAACAGTTAAATTTAGCGTTTCGCACTGAACCCCAGCTCCAGCACATGTCAGGGCTGTGCAGTCTGTGTTTAGCTCTTTTGCAGTTGTGTATGCAAAGCGAATGTCAACTCCTGAAATATTTGTAAATAAACACTTTCTTGGCATGAAAAGGGAAAAGAGGCTCCGTGCATTGTGGGTTAAACTGCGTAACCGAATTCAGCTTCTTTTATTCCCTGCCCTGATAACGCATTCATTTCAAATCCGGTTACAAGTTCAGGCAGTGTCTTGGTAAATATAGCTCCTAATAATTACAGCTCTCCAAATGAGAAGTAAGGTTCCTGTAGATTTGGATTGCTTTTAATTTAGCTAACAAAGAAGAGTAAGAAGTCAAGCTAAGCTAAACAACTGGAGGCATTCTTTATTGCTTGTTTTCTTCCTATTAATAAATCAGTCCTCTGTGGGAAGAAAATCAAACAGCAACAAACAAACAAGAATTCATTAGTGACACAGAAAGCAACGCCAAGGAAGGCAGAAGAGGTCCACGACAAAAAAGCAAAATTTTTACCACCTATTTTTGGACAGAAGCAGAAACACTCTTAATGTCAGCGAGGCTACCACATTTGGTTCAGCACCAGTTTTCCGGTTCCAGCCCTGCAGATAGAGCAGCCGCGAGGTGCCAGCTGTGCCCAGCTGTGCCAGGGGCAGGTTCAGCAAGACACCGTATGGCTGCCGGGCTGTCCCCACCACCCCAGCGCCGGGAAGGTGGCTGCATTTGGTGATCACCAGCCATGTCCATCTGCCATCCAGAGAAGCACAAAGGCATTTTGAAAAATAATCACATTTCTCTTCTCTTGGATCCATCTCCCATTGCCTCCAAGGATGGTGGCACACTGCAGCTGCATGAGCTCCGGGTAAATGCGGATCCTGGGGCTGTCTGGGGGTCCTGCTCAGGATCTCACATAATTTCTTCCCCATGGACACACAGGCTGAAGCCCAGCCAATGCCATGGGTGGGCTGGGAAGGAGCAGAGTTCCTGATGGTGGTGGAGCACCCAACCACAATAACACAGCTTCCGAAACAGAACCTGAAAACTCCGCCCAAAATTTACCATCTATCTGGTTTGCATTGCCAATCTACATTTCTCACCAGGGAATACCAGCATTTATGTTGGTGGACAACCTAATTTTAATAGCATCATTACTACATGCTAAAGGGAGTATTTCTAATGAAGCAAGGAAGGACCAGGCATTGCAGGACATGAAGAAACTGGCCTGGGCACTATTATTGGTGAAGGCAAAAGTGGTGATTTGGAGACCGCAGGTACCATCATGGCCAGGGTGATAGTGGATGCTTTGGCTAAACCTGCTCGCAAACTCCACTTTTACTGTGGGGCTGGTGGCTTTTCTGCCTCCGCGGTGGACTGAAATTATGGAGCAATCCACAGGCTGACAACACGAACGTTGGAAACTGAACACCAATGCATACAGAGCATCGATGGGATGGCAGAAACCTGGAAACCTGGTTAAAAACTGCTTAATTTCCTGGCAAGATCCTGAGGTGGGTGGGTTTGGGGCACAGCCCACGATGCTGCAGCAAGGTGAGCTGTCACCCACCAGCTTCTCAACTGGGAATCTTATCCGAGTAGGAAGCAGAACAAAGTTGGAATTCCCAAGGCCAGGCTGAGCTTGCAGCACTTGAATTTAGAGCAAGCTTGCTCTGACTTGTGTGCAAAGCAGCAGCAAAGCCCCACTCCCTTAGTTATTAATTAAATCAATAACGAAGAGAAAGGTACTGGCAGCACGTCCCTGAGACAAGGACAGCTGAGGAAGGCCAGGCAGGTGGGGGACAGCATCTGGCTTTTCACACCTGCTTGGGTTTGTGGGTTTTAATGTGAATCCATGTTGTCTTTCTAACAATTCCTCCGTGCTCTCACACCCAGCTTGCTTCTCCACATATCCCTCAGTTTGTCCCCAAATTCCATTTTCAATTTGGAATTCCCTTAATTTAACCCACCTTTCGCTGGACTATTTTTTTTTGTGGCGTTTGCTTTTCCATGAATCTTCACTCCCATCCGCTAGTCACCTGAGAACACTTTTCACTGGCAGTCTTGACTTGCATCACACTTCCTGCATCTGACTTTGACTTTCCCACCCTAACCATAAGCACTAGCTGCACTTGCTCACCCACACTGTCCCTGACTGTCCCTGCACAGCACCAGCAGCATCCCCCAGCCCTTCTTGTTGCCATGGCGGGAAAGGAGCTAAAGAACAAAGCAGCCAACTTCACCATCGAGCGAGCAACCTCACCAAAAACTAAGAAAACACATCAGGGCTATAAAAGTGGGTGAAATCTCTGATTGTATGGAGGAAGTGAAACCTAGGGGACGGGGGAAAGGTAGGGTGATGTATCTTATTTCAGCAGCTCCCTGCCTCTCCAGGCACCTCACCTTCCATGGCACAGCGAGTTTCTCCAGGACTGCAACACTTGGGTCTAACTAATGTCTGGGGGCTTAATCCAAAGGTACCCGGGTGAGGCTTAATGGCCTGTGAGGAAGAAAAGGTCAGACCAGATGATCAATGGTCCTTTCTGAGGATGGAGATTAAAAATAATCTCCTACCACTCACAGGATTTAACCTGAGGAGTAATTGCGTTACGGGAAAACATTTCTGCGTTTTGTGCAAGAGTCCATCCATTTTAAAGCATCCCCCCCAAAATGGCAGCTCCACACCTGGGGCAGAACCAGGGACAAAAGCTGTCCTGGCGCAAACAACTCAGAATTTTACAAAACTAACTCACAAAGTTACTTCTTTGCACCACAAGACTTTTTTCCATGCACAGCCCCTGACATCTGAGATCCAGCCGCACAGACCCAGCATCGCCTCACCATGAACACGAGGAAATATTTGGAAAGTATCCTGTCCTCAGCAACGTTCCCTGTTCTGCATTTAGAATACCCATTTCTGTCAAATATGTTGGCATCTGAAAAGAAACGTGCACTTTTTTGATGGGGAAGATGCTGAAGCTGTCGTAACCTGTTAGAGATACAGCCTCCGAGGGGTGGGCAGAGGTAGCAGAGAGCCAGTGTGTGAATATTAGCTATACATGGGGTTTTCCTGAGCTAGGTTCTGTCTAAATTACATACTGCACTGAAAGTCTGAAATGTATTACATGCTCAGTAGATTTTTTTTTTTTTTAATTTGTCCTCTGTCTCCCTGTGACTGAAGAGAGATCATTACAAATAGGTAATGAAAGTTGCCGAGCTGATGAAGCATGTTTTGCTCGGAGCTAATGTCATTTGAGGTTGGGATTTTTTTTTTTTTTTCCCTCTTTTTCTATTTGCTGTCTGACAGCCTGCTGTGCACATCACTTCTCTCAGCCAGTGTGCCCCACCAACCACGCCGGCACAGCCGTAACTCCCAGCCCCAGCACTCCGTCACTGAGCTTGACGTGCAATGGGTTTTCTCACAGACAGAACTCAAAACTCCTTGGACTGAAATGGCTTTTCAGGTCTGTGTTACACATCCTTTATGTGTGCCCGAGGTTTTGTTCTCAGAGCACTGGATTTCTGCCTTTAGACACTTCACAAAGTCCCCTCCAATTTATAACAGCAGAGGAGCAGAGGATTGATGGAAAACCTCTGTCTCCCTTCTTGAAGCAGTTTTGCAGAGAGCAGTATCATGTATATAAATTGATATGATTCATATAAATAACAAACAAAAATGAGTTGTTTGCACTTTTCCCATGCTGATAAAACCCAGTTCCAATGTCAAAAAGATACAGTCGACTGGTGCCAGGGTCTCAGGTGAGCAACGCAGAGGGGAGCACAGGACACATCTTGTTTCTACCATTTGCCTAAGCAAAACAGAGAGAAAACAAGGCCTTCGGCAGAGCTGCAGCGCTGACCCACCAGTGGCTACCCCCGTGCCTGCCGTGCTACGGCTAGCTCGGTTTTATACACTCTGTCAGAAGAATTTGGGTTTAACCAGGTTGCTGAGGTTTTGTTCGCAATCACTTTTTCACGCACTAAAATAAAAACAATTCAGAAGAAGGAAGAAAAAGCAAAGGAAGCAGCAATCTTGCAACCATGTGCCTACCACGGATGAGCCATCTCGTGCCTGAATCCCCATGCAAAAAGGGAAAAGGACTTTCCTTTGGCCGCACCATGGAAAAACTGGGGGACTCCTCATGGAAGGGAGTTTTCGCCCATCCATCGGCCCCAAATGGTTATAGGCAGCTGATGATGCTTATTGCTTCTTCCTCCATACACAGGACCTGAACTGGGTGCATTGGTCCTCCCTATTCCCATCGTGATGCTGTTGTGACCCCATCGCAGCATCCTCGCCATTCTGGCAGACCTTCCACATACCACAGAAGCCCTTGCAGGCTGCTGCCCTCTCCAACAGAGAGCTCCCAAATCAGACTTTGCAGCAAAACGCAGTTACACAAGACCTCTGGTGGAAACTTTTACTAATTTGTCTTACACAAGATTGTGGGAGAAAAGAAATGTAGATTTTCTGCTCAAAGAAAAGGAAGACCAGGGTATCTTGGAATAACTAATAATCTGAATTACTCTATAAGATAATAATGCACCATTAGAAGAAGATCCGATTTTTGTTATCCATTTTTTATCAGAAATTAAAATTAACTACAGTTTAATATAATTCAAAGTTGGCTAGTTATAGATCAGGCAAAGTAGATCTATTTTCTAGGAAGATACCAGCTCCATCATGCAGAACAAACTGTCCCCCTGCCCCATGACCTCCCTCCAGCCCTGCCTGGGGGTCCCAGGGACTTTCACACCCGCTGAGCCCCTTGCAGGTAAGGTGACCATCGCCGTGCAGGACAGTGGTAGTTCTCCTTTCCATCTACAGCAAACCCAGCTTTTAAGAACATTTTTGATTTTGTAATCAACTGTGTGAATTAGGAAACAAATATTCACTTATTCCTGTAAATGAAGCCTGAGCACTGCTGTCTGTCAGCCACTGCAAAGATGCTGATTTTTTACCGCCTGGTTTGTTTAGAGGAGGAATGAACCGAATTACTGAGAAATCCGATGGATTTTCTCTGCTCTGCAGTCACCACGGGGGTAAGACATTGCTCAGATGCTGCAGATGATGCCTTGCAAGAGTTAAGCTTGCCACATAACCAAAAAAAAAAAATTAAAAATAAAATATTACACACCTCTAAGCCTTTTCCAAGAAAGTTCGCAAGCCACAGCAAGGCACCGTGCAGCACTCCTCAGCAGGCTGCAGGATGGCTTCCCAACATGCCATGTAAAAGGTACATGTGGATCTGCTCTCAGCCAGAAACCTCGATTCTGGAGCATGAAATAAACCTGGGAAGATTGACAATTCCCACATTGGGCAGTACACTCCTCAGTTCATTGCCAACTCTGATGCCAAGAGGAGAAAACCAACCGTTGGTGCTTCTTCATGCTTCCAAAACCCAGTTCTTCATAAAGTTATTTGGTCTCCTGTGCTTCAGCCCCTCTTCCTCACCTCTCCAGGGAGGAAAACCCTCCCTGCCCTCCCCGGGAGCTGGGGCTGCCTTTCCCCACACTCCCATGAGCTGACGCCCAGCAGCACAGCCACAGCAAGAGTTTGATGGATGGCCTTAGGACAGCAGATGGGAAGGAAGAAGAGCTGGTTCCTGGTGGAGCAGGAAGGATGCAAACAGCTAGAGCTGTGAAAGTGAGGGTCTGCGCAAGTTGCTTGCATCCAATCTGCTTAATTCCTATTTGCTTCTTTAAATTATGAGGGCTTGCTGCCCAACTAGCAGATTTTAAGACAGCCAGTCAGCCAAACCCCAGGAGCTCCTGCGTTCCTGTGCCTCACCTAGAACTGCCCGTGAACCCACTTGTAAATATCCTTAAAGCCAGGAATCACATCAACAAAGTAGAGGAGTATTTTTTAACACCCAGCTAATTAGTCGAATAAGAGACACACAATGTGGTCTGCAGAGCTCGCTCTAAATATATATCCAGCCATACACGTACATGCATATAATTCAACTAGAAACAACGTGGTTTAACCAGCTTTTTCCAAAGAAGCAGTTCCCATCTGCTGAAGTTGACTGTCTTTCTGCTGTGTTTTCAAGCCGTGGTGCTTTGCCCAGGCAGAGCTGGAGAAGGGCAGTCCAGGCAGTGGTCGTCAGCATCCCCTGCCCTTAGGGCAAGAACCAGGCACATCTCCTGACTCTTCTCCAGGGCACATCTGTGGTACAGGCAACTCCTCCCGATCCGCAGCCAGGGCAATCCATCACCTAGCAAAGAAAAAGGATTTGTAAGGTCTGTCCTTGACACCATCAGATAGGATGTTATATATACTGTGTCTATACATCTTCACAAGACTGTAAGACTATGTGTTGAATTGTTTCAGGCTTTTTAAACCAGTGCTGGACCCAACAAGCAGTCTTTCACTGTAATTTGGTTTTAAGAGCTGACTAAAATGTACCTATTGTATACTGAAGAAATCGTATGCTATAAATAGCATATTAATCATTTATGGCGATCAGCTATGGCTTGAGATTTTAAGCTCTACACTCCTTGAATGCCAATGGAAAAGAAGAGCAAAGCTGGCTCCCCCTGCTCGAAGCTCATACCTCTGGGGAGCTAATTAGTGCAGAAACACTCGCTGGAAATGTTCAGCAATCTCTTAGCACTGGATCTGTTTGGGATTTCAACTCTTAGGTACTACAGCCAAACAAAAGCTACTGGACGGCTCTAACAGCCTTCGACAAATTTCAATAAACAGACTTGAACATATTTAAAAATGCAATTATTGAACTGTCTAATTCAAATATTGTACTAAGCAGAAGTTGTTTCATCCCACTTGCACTCAGTCGCTTCCAGACATATTTATCCAACAGAAAACACATCCTGGATGCGGCTCGCTTTGCCGAATCTGTAACGCCTCTCAAAATGGCTGGTTTCATTTTAAGCCTGGAAAATGCGGTTTCCTAACATCCATGAAGACACTGGTATCATCCCCCATTTTGCCGGGGGAAGGGGACAGAGGGAGCCAAGCGGTACATCCAAATCCCACCTTCTCTGAGAGGATGCGACATGCCCAGGCTGCAGAGTCCCAGTCCCAGCTCCTCGGGACGCACCGCTTTCAGACCTCATATTTTCCTTCAGATTTCCTTGTCTGGATGAAAACAGAATTCACCTATTTCATGCATGTGATAGAAGAATTTGCGTATTTGAATAAGATTTTATGACTAAATTATTATTTAAAATAAAACACAGAAAACACAGAAAAGCCTGGCAAATACTGGATTTAGACAAGAAAGCACCTGGAGGTGACTTTGCATGCTCCCATCTACATGAGCAGGTAACTCCAGTGCATTTTGGTGGTGTGAAATTCCCCCCTTTGCAACTACCCGATAGATTACTAAAACCCAATGTTGGGAAAACAAACAAACAAACAAACCCAAACCACCAAAAAAAACCAAACTCCAAAACCAAACCCCCAAAACATTTTAATGCCTTAAGTGGGAACTGGTTTTATTTTCTCAAAGGACACAGAGCTAGAATTTGCTGTACAAAAGCAGAGGTAAGTGGCTTTGACTATAATTTGCAGCTCCCCCCGGCTCTGTGTGGGAGCTCAGACTGATTGATGTGCACGTAACGATTTACAATGCAAAGTAAAGAACAACTGATTAAAGTGGAATCCACAGCATTTCAGGACTTTAATGAGTTATTGGAGAAAATTAATTTCCATGTTTAATATATGCAGAGACTATGAGGAAATCTTGGAATTTAATTAATGACAGCATAAGAAAAGTTATTGGATATAATTGTAAGTAAATACTGCTTAATTATTCTTCTAATACCATGGCTAATTTAGAAGTCATTTCCCCTGATACTGTTCTTGGTTCAGTGTGCTATATATTTATTGGTGCAACTATAGTCTCCACATTCTTTGAAATAATGGTACATTTTCAACATCTCCATTCTAAAACCAACAAATCTGCAGCATAAAACCCCCTTACAATCCCAGAGCAGAGCTTTGTGGAGCAAAGCCCAGCCTGCCCAGGAAAACCAGCAGAAAACATGCAGATTCATGTTAATTTCTCTTTAAACTCCATGCTGTCATTCCTACCCCTCTATTAGCTGTCGTTTGTAATTAAGTAGCCTGCCCAGGACCTATTTCAGCCATCCTTCCTCTTTCTGATTTTAAACCCTGCTCTATTTAAAGCTTCATAGTGCTGATTTTTTTCATTCAAGAGGCTTCCCAGAGCAATGATTAACAGTACTTTGAGTGAATGGTATATGTTACAAACTCGTTTATCTCAAAAATGTTTATTTTGAACGCCCTCACTCTGTGCAAGATGAGTGGAAGCACTTGGAGAGCGTGACATTTGTCTTTCCATGGGCTATTCCGTGAGATGTCCTTGCTGGTTTAAAGCGCAATCCCAACTGACTCCTGGAAAGCTTAAATCAAATCCAGATGTCGCATCTGTCAGTTTGAAGCAGGAACTCATGGAAAAACTTCAAAATACCATCCTGTTTCCTACTGACATGATTTAGTCCTTCAAAATGCCCTTTGCAGCCTGTACCTTCAGCAGTGCCAGGATTACAGGCAGCTGAAACACCAAAGCAAGGGAACATGAAGCCTTACGTGTGGGTAAATGCTGGTGTTGCATTAATAAAAGCTTTGGGGGTTTTGGCTGCTGTTGAGAGACAAAGCCCTTGAATAACTGAGTATATACATCATTGTATACATGTGTAGGTATTTATTGCTCTTTAGGGCAGGTCTGCTCATTGGCTCTATTGCTTTAGTAATACCAACTGAAGCCCAGCATCCTTTCTGAATTTTGAGCCAAAATTAATCTCGAATAATTAATCATCTTAGTTACATAATAAACCTTTAATGTTGGAGAGCAGAGAGTAAAAAAAAAAAGTTATTACACTGCCTGTGTCAGCCCCCTTCTCAGGCCAGCCCTCGGGGTGCAGGTGGGGGGAGATGCTCTTCGAGGTGGCTGGGAGCCGCGTTTCTGCTGCCTTGCAATTCCTCGTGGTTTTGCTCCAGCTAATTATGGTTTTTAATTAGTCATTAGTGGTGCCTGGGGAATAAGATAAATGGTCTCTTCTGATTTATAAAATGTAAAAGATTGCATCAGTCTAAACAAAGTAAAACCTGGGATTATCACTAATTATGCCTGGACCTGACGGATGTGCTGCTGGGTGGCATCGATGGGGAGCCTCCTCCAAAAGCCACACCACGACAAGGAGCTCTGCTGCCAGCACGGTGTTCAAAACACACAGGAAACCTTCAAAAATAATGAGCAAGGGAGATTTATCTGCATTCCCAAAGCATGTGACAAGCACCAGAGCTCGTACCCTGCAAGCAGGACCCCATGCACTGTGGGAATCGGTGTCAGCTTCGCGGTGCAGT
Organism: Pterocles gutturalis; assembly: GCF_000699245.1. Classification (NCBI taxonomy): domain Eukaryota; kingdom Metazoa; phylum Chordata; class Aves; order Pterocliformes; family Pteroclidae; genus Pterocles; species Pterocles gutturalis. The sequence goes on from NW_010110750.1 coordinate 56,799, forward strand.
GAAGATCTCGGCACAGCAACAGGCACCAGCTTTGCACAGATATCCAGTGGGCAGGAAAGGTAATGCCAAAGTTCCTCTTTGCAGCAGGATGTTGCCCAATTTTCTTTTTTTTTAATATAGACATCAGCATCTGCCAAAGCCAATTTAACATGGTTCACAAGACCTCTGTGATCGATACCAGCACTTAATGTGTAGGATGGTTCCACTAGAAACAAACCCATTTGGAATAGGAAAAATAAAATAAATCAATGTTTTCCTCTGAAATATCATCAAAATGAAACTTTGTGTAGAATTTTTCCCACACAGAAGCATTTAACCAAACTTTGTAGGAGTTCATAAAATATTTCCCTTGGTCCATATCTCCCTTTTTTCTGGGCAAGGAATGGCACCCAAAAGATTTGCAAGTCTGTGGTGTGAGAAAGGGACGTGGGCTTGTCTCCTGCCCAGCCCTGAGCATCTCGCATCACCATCACTTACCAGCATCTCTCATTCATCCTCTCCCAGCAACCCTTCTCATGTGCATCAGAAGCAGGTTCTGGGGGAAAAAAACAAAACAAAACAAAACCAAAACCAACCAACCAACCAAACAAAAAAACCAACAAAACAACAAACAAACCTTAAACCTAAAGCAGCAAATGTTACAGAATAGAGAGAGCCTTGCCTTAAATGAGAGCTTTGCAAATAGATTTGCAAAATCAATAGCACAGATGTTGCAGTCACGAGTAAGAAAATGACATTTCATTGACATGAATTTTAGGGTTTTTACACTAAATTCAATGTGAGCTACTTCAGATAGAAAATTTTTTAAGTCTGCCCTTTTTATATAATTTTGTGTCTGCCAAGGACCATCTGAAAAAGTAAGCCCTGTGAGGATGCAAAGCCCCTCTTCTCTTGCACAGCAACTGCCCTGATATTTTTTTCTTCACATATAAAAGGTAAACTTCTCTGAACATTTCTACAGACAGCTGCAGGCAATGCAGGGCTGGCACCTGAGTAATTAGGACCAAAACATGTTCTTCTCGCTCATCCTAAGAATTAAGAATATTGCAGTAAAGGCTGGTTCTTGCCGCACAGGTGGGGCTGGTTCAGGGACCGCCGTTGGGTTCACGCTGTGATCATTGCACTAAACTCACTGAAAATATTCCACCCTGCAAAGCGCAAAATCCAGCTTCAACTGGCCAGGTAGAATGGGTAGAAACCCATTAGAGAAAAGCAAAGGGTTTTTTCCCTTCCAGCACCAAAGAGTGGCTGCAGACCAGATAAGAAGGAATATTTTAATTGGACTTTACAACTTCTGACACTAAAGCATGCCTGCAGAGCAGATGCTCCACTTACACATGAAACAGTGCAAAACCCTACCGAGGGCTTTGTGGACTCATTCCTTTTATTCTAGCTGGGTTCTCCACCTCCAGCGACCCTGCCTTAAGAGAAAGGACACCTTTAGCCCCTCCACTCATGTGTTTTTTCATCTCTAGCCAGAAAGGGACTTGCACAGAAGTTGAGGAGAGAATCCCTGCATCATCCCAGTATTTTCACCAGCTGAAATATTTCCCACATCAACCATGGGATTTCATAGGTCTATGTAATAGGCTGCCCACAGCAAGCCCAAAATTAAAACAATTTAACTTTCAAAGGCTTCAGCCTGAAGAAAGACAATCTTATTTGTATTGAATTAATTTATTTTTTTGGAATTAACTTTGTTGAAAGAAGCTTTTTTTTTTTTTACAAGACTTCTCTGATAAAGGACACCAAGCATTATATAAATATAAATTATCCAGTTTCAAAGGCCGTCTTTCAGCTCAAAGAAGCGTCATGACTACTCGGTAATTCCCCAAGGTGAGGCTGGGAATATAATGCACTGGTTGATATATAATAGCTGTCTCTCATGTGAAGAGTAAAGAGCCATTTATGGAATTTTAGCATGCAGGAAGACTAACATGTCTATTAAAAGAAAAATGTGAACTCTGGGTCTCTCATCAGGGACTCATTTAAATGCAATTTTGCTAAATTAGCTGCACTAAGGAGCCAATGGAGGAAGGCTAACTGTAAACTCAGATAAAATAGTACTTCTTTGGTAATAACAATTCATATTAAAGGACTCCAGTGGATAGTAAGTCAGTAAGAGGCAAACATTTTTTTAATCCAATGTATCTTAAAACAAGTCCAGAACTCAGCACCTCACACTATTATCTGGTAAACTGAGGCTTGTCACCTATTTCATTGAAGAATTTCAAATGAATCATTTCTATCTAAGCCATGAAGAGAAAGAGACTGAGACCTGTTAGTCTGACCTCACACACAGGTGAGACATCAAAAGAGATTTTAAAAGGCAAGAACAGCTGGAAAATGGGATATAAGGCAAGATGGGTTTACCAAATTATGCTAGACTAGCACAGCACCTTCCTTTGATAATTTATTGCTTATACAGAAGAAGTCTCTGTCCTGATAAGGGTAAGTGGGATGGAAAAACCTTTTTCCTGGAATCCTTACAGCACTTAATAATCTGCCACAATCCACCTGTTTGCAGAGGACCCTATATAAAAGCCTCCCCTGTAACCCACCCAGCTAGTCCTGGGGTCCACAGTGATGGTTATCAACTGCCTCATATTGATATGGCCTCCAAACTGAGGGTGTGTGATGAGAAATAACCAATAGCGGAAATGTCCCATTTAAAACGGTGCCAGGGGAAGCTGTCCGTGCAAGACAGGCAGGGAAAATCCCCGGGGAGGAAGGAGCTGTCACCCGCTGGCAAGCGCTGCAAGATGCTTCAGGGAAACAAAAGCGATATGCCCTAATGCCCACCTGAATGTAATTTATTTTAATTGGTTTACACTCAAGAATGTTGGCATCCTATCCATAATTAATAGCAAGATGATGGAGGAACTCTCTGCGGGATGCAAGGGCAGGATGGAAAAATCATCAGAGCCCAAGGAAGAGAAAGGGAGGATGGAGCTTTCCAGAGGATGTCCCAGCAAGGAAATGCTGTCTCCTGGTGACTGATGGGAACACGCTGGACTCAACCTGCCTGAAGCCAAAGTCATCTGTGCTGACCCAGAAGGGATGCGTGGGATGGGCAGGGAGATTCTGCGCCCAGGTTCTACAGCTCCAGGACATCAGTGGGATTTCACCTGCCTTGGGAAGGATCCAATACATGAGTTTAGGCTGGAACCCAAAGGGTCATTTGGAGCCCACACAGACATAACCCAGCCCAGGGAACAGGCGAAGGGTGGTGGCACATCCATCTGGCATCCTTGTGCTGTTACTCCAGCAGAACAGGCAGGCTGGGCATTTCCCAGCCATCACCTACAAATCAGAATACCATTAATTTCCCTTTGTACCTAATGTGTAGAGTCATGATACCCAAGCAAGGCTTCTTCAAGCGAATCTGCCGATGTCCACACAGCCAGCACTGCTCAGTTGGCCGGGGGCTTGGCAGCTATGGGGGAGCACTGGCGGCATCCAGACGTGAATCAAAACCAATATGACAATCACAGTGCAACAGTATTCCTCCCAGAAACGCTGGTCTGGTGTTTGGCTTCATTTCTAGCCTGCAGACACCTGCACAACCTTGGACACGCTCTGTGTGAAGATGGGACATCATGAGATGAAGCACGTGGAAGGATACGGGACATCCCCATCTGCCAGAGCACTGAAAGTACTGACCTCAAATCCCATGGTCTCAAGATATTTTTATGGGAAAGGACATGCATATTCAAGCCCTTGCAAGTGTTTTCTGAATTAGGGCTCTAAAAACAAGCTTTCACATTTACTGACTGCTGCGCATTTCAATTATATTTATAATATATTGGATTTCACTCTTAAGAGAACATTTCCTCTTGTGCTATAAAAGCATCCCCCTCATTACTTTTTGAAATTTAAAGATGGCAACACTTGAAGAAAAAAAGGTTTTTTCAAAGCACTGGGCAGTTACTAATGATAATCATAAAAGATTAAATTTTCAACATAATTAGCCAGTGACAGGTCAATAAAATCCCTAGGCCAGATGGCTTCTTAATTGAGTTTTCAAAGAAAGTCAGTAATTATAGGAACCACCCTTAGATATACTCAACTTTTATTTTTAATGAAATTGCATAATACCAAATTATGCAAGACCGACCATAACGAGTTTTAGCAAACTGAACAAAGACCTTTGCATCACCACCTCTCTTCATCCCCATCACCCCTGCAAGAAACTCTCTGTTGTCTAAGGCTAAAATCAATACATTAATCCATATAGATCAGTCTGGATTAATACAAAAGACTTCTTTTCACATCACAACGCTCGAAGTTTTTCCTAGAGGCAATCGGTTAATACATACTACGTGATGGGCTAAAAAAATAAAATTATCTCAGCTGCCTAAAAATAGGGTATTCTGGTTTGCATATAAACCTATTCAAAAACATTGCATCTCTGTATAGGGGTTCAGTCCTTTAGCCACAAATGTCTCATTTTGAATTCCACTTCCAAGCAAAGTCTGCTGCCCCATGACAGTGTTTACATTATGCAGGCAACAAGTTCATTAATACACTTAGAGCAAAGCCAAACAAGAGCAATGCCTTACACTTGTTTTATGGAATAACAGATGAATAAACTTTGAATTTATTATTTTTTATGTAAACTAAATGTCACCTGGGAAAAGTTTGCAATTTCTGTTCTAATTAAGAAAAATACTGATAAGCCATGTTTTGAGCTGTGGTAACTTCTTTTCTAATTCAAGCCTTGCTTGATGTTCAACAACGTGTAATAATCTCACATCAGGACATCCTCCTGAGCCTCTCTTGATTTCTTGAACTACAATTCAGATCCCAAGTTGCAACCTGCTGCTAAGCAGCTTCTACCAGGCAGGGCACTGGGCTGCAAAATGCATGTGCTCCTGCACGGTCCAGTGCTGTGCTGCTGAACCCCACTGCGTTTTATTAAGACATCACCTCTGCAGACGTCAGCTGGACACTAGCCCCACACACGGTATGACCAGTGACCATGACCCAGCAGGCAACCCCTGGGCAAGGCTTGTGGCTGCCCTCGCACCCCTTGGGCTGAGTGTCATAGTTTTGACCCTGACTAGCAATCAAACACCAAACAACCGCCCGCCCACCCTGTTGCTGGTTGAGGAATCCATTGTGCTCACTGTCTGACTGCTCATGAACCCTGACCACTACAGGAGCTCCTCAGGCTCTCTACATGGCGCCTTCACCTCCTGCATTGCTGCCTGGCGTCAGGCAGGCAGTGGGTCACAGTCAACACTTGCTCCTTGGCACGATGGGGAAAATGAAGTTGATAAGCTGCAGCACTGAATGTAGAAATTAATACACACCTATAAATTAATGGGAGTTCAGAGACAGTCTCTCTAATTGTCTTTCCCGTCCACCTTAGCAGAAATCACCCCTGTTCTCCCTATGGTCAAATGAATTTCAGTAAGTCACTCAGAGGAGGACGTGCATTGGGTTGTGCCTCATAATATAACCACGAAACGTCCTGGGACAAGAGCTGTTGTGCCGTCTTGCTGCTGCACTGCACAGCTCGCTCGAGGTGAGGCCAATGCTATTAACGTGGATATGGATCTGCAGCTGAGCTTTCTTTAGGCTCATCCCAATCAGGATTTTAGTCATTTTATCGAGTAAATTCTCTGCTCAGCAGCAGTTTGAGTAAAACATACCCCTAAAGCTTAACTAAAGTTAAAGTCACAGACTTCCATGTTTATTCTAAAATGTTAACTTCTGACTTCACACTCCCCTGTGACTACCCCACAAATTAATTTCTGAGCAGCTGGGAACCTTCAGGGCTCTCTGGTTGGCCCCTGCCCTGTTCCCAGCCAAGCTCCTCAGCATTTCCCTCAACCTCCACGACCCCCTGGGCTCCGACAGCAACCAGCACGGAGAGCCAAGTAGTTAAAGTCCTATTTAAAATTAACAACTGGCATATTATCCGCTATATTCTTGACTTTCTACCAGCTCCAATATTTACTGTGAAGAATCTGCCCTTTCTCTGTACAACCACTTCTTCTGTGTAGAGTCCTGGATTGTTCTTTTTTATTATTTTCATTCTGAGGACTGTTTTATCATTTCACCATCAGACTAGCCTGCTGTGCCTGCATTGTTGAACAATCCCTCACAAAATAATATATGAAATCATCCGTCGTAAAGGCTTGGACGAGAGCCACAGACAATGCGACAGTCTCTCCAAAGTCAAACCCACAAGACCAACATCAGCCATGGCAACACTTAATTGTTTTCAAAATTTACTGCATGATTTAAGCACCAGGCTGAAGATTATCCACCAAATAAGGCGTAGTCTGTCATTACACCAGATATTGATAGAATCTAAATGGAAGGCTATATTTAAAAACAGACACTTAATTCTGCAGAAAAAGACAGTTGGGAATTGGGTTGCATTCAAATGCTTGTGGATGCTTCTGAACAGAAATTATATGTACAGAAGCGATGTTAAATAACAAGTTAATTCATGTATCAAAGAAAATCATGATAGCTTCTTTATGATGTTTATAACTTAACTCATTGAAGAAATGACCTCTCCTCCACAGTAAGCCAAGTGCTGTATTTATTGCTGACATTTCATCAATGCCAGGGTGAACCAGACCTCAGTTTTGCAAATCCACACAACTCTCATTAGTGAATGATAAAGATTCATATACAAATCTAGAAGCATCTAGGAAGAAATAAGACACATGACGAACTGCAGTTTCAGCAATAAATCTCTGGCTGACTGATGACAGTTTGACTATTGTATGTTAAATAGGGCTTTATAAACAGAAATGCAAAAGACCCGTACCGACAGCATGTATCGTTAGTAGATTGAGGTATAATCAAATTTGTTTAAATTCACGATTCGTAAGCCAGCAGTGAAGATCAAAAGAGACTTATGTTCATATTACTCCATCCTGTCACATCATTTATTAACTTTTTCCTGCGAACAGAGACAACCTGCCCCCACCCTCCTCGTTCTGTTCTTCGTGCCACTTACCATTTCCCAGAAAATGATCTGCTTTCCAGACACGAAGATGCAAGGAATGAGCGCAAAACATGCAAATGGTCTCCTGCTGTCAGCCGAGGATGCTGGAACTGCAAATGCCAGCCGGGGCTCCCAGGCCAGCTGGAGTCACGCACAGCCCTGAAACATCGGCTAGGAACCCCATTTCGACCTCCAAAAGTGAACTCGATACCCTGTTAAAAATACATATGCATGTCACAAAATTCTCAATTTTAAATGCTTGTAACGCAGCCCTGCTCTGCTACCATATAGGAATTAAACCCAAAGGACTGAAGGAAGGCATACATGCCCTGTGGCATGACAGCCACTCCCCCCCCCAGCCACTGCCTCCCCCCCAGGATGGTGGGTCTTGGGGTGGCAGTTTGGGAGGTGGCCGCTGTTGGGTGTCTGAAGCCCCCATCACTCAGGGGTTCAGCACCAGCTTGTCTGTTCTGCTGTAGCAGAGGAAATGCAGGTGATATCTGCAAAAACACACAATAAATTATTAAGCTCTACAGACTTTTTGAGAAGATGTCTGCTGGAGCTCCAGAACATGGGTTGTGCAGCTTTTTATGAGTCATCTTGTGCTTTATCCTCAGGAGAAGGGAGTGGTGCAGATGCAGCCACGACCCCTTCTCTGCACCAGTGCCACAGACCAGCAGCGCTTCTGTTGTAACATAAAAAAAAAAAAAAAAAAAAAAGGAAAATAAGAACCCAAACTCACGCTATAATCTCAAATACCACCATCATACTCAATCTACTGATCTGCCTTTGTCTTCTAAACAAAGCACACAAATTCCTTCCCATGGAAATGATAAGCTGCGTATTCCTTTGATTTTCACCTCCAGAAGGAGCCCTGCACACATCCCTTGTTACCCTTCCATCCAGCCCAAAGTGCAACACTCATCTCCGAAAGCACTTACGGAGTGGAAAAAAGATTGAGCAGAGGAAAAGAGGGAAGAGAATCTCTGCTAAGAGGAAATACGAGTAATTTTCTAGGAAGACTTCTGTTTTATATTTATGTATCTATAGACATATATGTACACACACATATACATACCTACAAGGTCTTTGTCTTGGTTTCTGTGCGTAGGTGTATGTATATACATGCACACACATAGGATGCAGGGCATATCTCACTGACCTTCTCACTCATTGCTGTTAGAAAAATGTTCAGGAAACCCTCTGTTCAGAATTGGGAGAAGACAATGGCAGAAGGCTGGGTGGTCTGGGGCCATCTCCACTCCTCAGCACACAGAAACATGAGTGCAGTCCACGGTGGTCCAAACCTCTGGTGGAGAAGACGTGCTATCAGGCAGGAGAACATGGCAAAGAGAAAGAGCTCAAAGGCAGCAAGTTATTATATTGCAGACAGAAAATGTCTAAAGCAATCTACCTTCAAATAAGACCTTTTCAGAAAAAGACAATAAGCACTGGAAGATCTTCATATTGGCTTTTTTTTTTGGGGGGGGGGGGGGGGGGAAGCTGATGGCACCAAGGTACGCATTTGTCCTCCCCAGTAGTGCTTCAGTGTCAGGATCTGAACACTTTTTTGGGAAAGTTACAGTGACTAAATGCTGTGCCCCTGCTCCTCAGAAGACTTCTAGAGGTTGTAAAACTCTCAAACGCTGAACTGACAATCCAGAAAATGCAGGCATGCTGAAGGAAGGTATCTGGGCTAACCTACGGGACACTGAATGAACATTTTTATTAGGCTTGGTGAAGGTGTGTTTTTCCTTTCAGGCAAAACCTTCCCATCCCTGTGAAGTAGCACACTTGCTCTGTGACATGCTGGAGCCTCTTGCTTGTTTGGCTCCTGACTCGGAAGGGAAGGACGGCATCATTTCCCACCTCAGTGCATCTCTGGATGCAACTATATCATATCCACACAAGGGAAGTCATATAAATCATCGCTCATCTTTGGTTTTCAATTGCTTCCTATGGTTTCTAAAAGCCCCTTGCACACAGCCTTTATTTCACATCAGGTCTGTGTCCCTCCAGTCATAAGGAAAATCCTTAAATCTTCCTGCCTGTCACACACTCCGTACCGGTCACGGGGCTTGTACAGCGTTTGGACAGCTAGCCTGAAACTGTTCATTTGCAAGCTTCTGAACTAACATCCATTTTTCTTATAAGGGAGTCAATGATAAATGTCACCTAAATGAAAATAAATGCTTAAACGTCTTTAAACTTATAAGTAACACCAAAGTCACTGGTAAAGGACAGAAACCCAACACTTTGAGACCACCTGTATTTACACAAAAAGCCTTGCTGTTTTCTGATACCTGTCCTCCTGTTAAGCAGGATTACTCCTCAAGTGATTCACTGAAACCAGGGATTTTAAGTACCTCAAGGAGTAAAATACCATGGGCGTGTATCAGTACACTAAAATCAACAGGATCAAAGTGCTTACTTACCACAAACAAGCACGTCAGACTCCAGCCTTTAATTCAGCATATGGTACTCTCATGGTGCAGTTCCACAGCTTGAAAAAGTCAATGTGAGGTTTCAGGAAGAGATGTAGAGGGGAATAAACTTTCCCTCCCCTATCTTTTTTGTAACACTTTTTCAACCTTCAAAACTACCCACTTCTACAGTTGCGGTCCATTGAGTATTAGTATCTAAATAATAATTTAGTAGTTTACAAGTAGTGTGATACAGTCTTCCACAAGCTGATGCACCATGAAGCATGGCTTGCTCCTCTGCTACAGAGCAAGCAGCCAGAGTGTCCTGCTCCAAATTCTCACATATGACTGGAGAGATGATGAATTACCTTTCTATAGGATAAAGAGTAGGCAGCCTTTGGACCAGCTAAATGTCTAAATGACTTCTTCCAGCTACAAAATAGACAGAAATTTTTCCCTTATTCATTACTTTTTCTGAAGTCCCTTCATAATTCCTCCCACTGTTTTAAGTCAAGCATCCATGTCAAGTTCTTTTGATCTTCCCCCTCAATTATAGTGAGCAATTACCCCTTCCACCAGCCTTCTCAGCCACCTAATCATTCTTATCTCTTCTTTCTCCCCAAATCTAATCCTTTCGGTTTTTTTGGAAGCTCACTATTAAGACAGTGCTACACATTTCCCAGAAATTCAGCAATAATATGTCACACCAAGGACTCCACAGACATTAGCTTTCCCTCTCATTTGTCCTTCAATTAATTTTAGAGATGAGGTGCACCTATCATGACTTGGATCTCTCACCTCTCAGGGGTCTTAAAGCCTCTGTCATCAAAAATGTGTTTGCTCTGATATCTGTATTTATAATTTTCCCTCCCAGCTGAAGACTATTCAATCTTTCCTCCCAAAGCAATTAGCTCTGCGCTGCAAAGCCTTCATTCAGAGCACCCCCCGTAGAGCCGAGGCATTTTTAGCCGACTGCTTGACACGCAGAAAAACCATCCCTCCCCTTCCCTGTGGCAGCTCAATAGCAGCTGACAAGGTGATGAAGCAGGAATCTAAAAAGTGTGCATTTTTAATGTACATTGTTACAGCTTTCAGAGTCTTAAGGAGCCTCAAAATGAAAGTTATGTCCTTACTAGTGAAGGAGAAAATGCCAGAGACCCTGGAGGTGTTCCAGGCCAGGCTGGATGAGGCTTTGAGGAACTGATCTAGTGAAAGGTGTCCCTGCCTTAGCAGGGGGGGTTGGAACTCAGTGGTCTTTAAGGTCCCTTCCAACCCAAGCCATTCCGTGATTCTATGATTCTACTGGTAAAGGAGAAAATGGCAGAGACTGTGTTTGCACAGGGACAGAGCTCCTGAATGTAATTCCAAAATACACGCACAGTTCTTCATAAGAGCATCACGTTGACCGGCACTATAGCCCAGGTGATATTTGTTGCACTGAGACACCTCCCCAAACATGTCTTTTTTACTACTGATGGCAGGCAAACAATGGTCTACTTCTCTTCTCAGCGAATGTTGTGTTCAGAGACAGGGCTGAGCACACAGCTCTCTGTGGTGCTTGATGCAAAATGGGCAGCTTGCAGGCTCTGACCACACACCGTATCATTCCCTGCACGCCCATGAGCATTTCTCATGTAAAAAACCCCAGCATTCTGCCTTATTGCACACATCAAGTTAATAGTTGCAAGTACATTAGCTTCTTAATCTTGCTGAAGCCACCACCTTGGATGAACCATTGGCTTTCCCAGTGACTTCCCAGATACCCACCACCCCTGGCACAACCCGCAGAAAGCACAACGGTGCCTCTCACCAAGCCAGGCAGCTGCATCTTTCCCCTCTAATGGGATAAAGGAGATATCAGCAACACATCTGTGCCAAGCAGGGACCACGTTAAAAGAGCTTTTTAGTGTCAGCAACTCCTAAACTTAAATAGAGGCCACAGTTGGCTGCACTCCTCTAAAGCAAAGGGCACAGTCTGCCTTATGAGGACAAAAAGCAAGTCTTTCATGAAGCACTAAAACCATAGTGAAAATTAAAACCATTACTCCCAAGCTTCTACATTTCCACAAGTTTCTTCTTTAAAAGACAGGACATGTAATGGGATTATTTTTAAATATAATTAATGACCTAATCTTCGTAACAAGAAATTTTACAGTAAGACAAGAATTAATGAGGGAAATAGAATAATATTTATTCAAAAACAGTACTGTTCATTCATCATTTCTTGTTTTCAACTACTAAATGAGAAAGTACTTAAAAAAATAGCATTCTGCCTCATTGCACGCATCAAGTTCATAACTTTCAGTATCCACAAAATCCAGGTTTATTTCTGCTGGAAAAAACAGTTGTAAGTATGTTAGCTTCTTCAGATTGTTATTATGCAGAAGAACAGTAACTACTTGGACTGTATTTAATACACTTGAGTTGAGATGACTAGAAAAAATACTACTTACAGAAAATAATCTGCAGTATCTAAAAAGAGGATTTTTTTTCATTTAAATATTTAGTGAATGTGTATACAGAAAAATTGTAATCCACTCTTTTCTGTTCAACCATTCACTGTTTTTTCTTTTTTTTTTTTTGTTTCGTGTGATCGCTGAATGTGAAGAACAGGCAATGACATGGGATAGACCCCAAAAAGAGATCACTGCAAGGACCATAATGGATAGTTTTTTGCCAGCAATCACTGGTTTCCATTTGCACTTGCTGACTAGCGCTGATGGGCCAGAAGAACCCCCAGGTGTGATTTTGGTGTCTAACCCTATGAGTCACAACCATACCAAGCATTGCTCTACGTAGCCTTTCACACCAGGGACATGTCTGTTTCTGTAGGCAGACAATTCAGAAGCCAGCAGCTTTGGCATTTTTAAAAGCAAACATTGTTGATCCCAAATACCCATGTTCCAGTATCATGATCAGCAAAAAAATCGCTTCTGTTCATCAGACAGCAACGCTTCATTCAAAATAAGAATCCAGTGAATTGTTTTAAGTACGGATGCTGGATGCAGCAATGTAAGAATTCATAGTCATAGTCAATACATCAGTTCGTTTCCTAATTGTAAGAAGAATTGCTGCAAATAAAACCCACAAAGGCAATAAAATACATGTTATTCAAATATATAAACAAAATGGATTATTAGCTAGTCTATATCCTATATGTCATTTAAAGTATTCTGTTTGCTGTATTCATTTGTTTATCGTTGGGTTTCAGTCATCCCGCTCCAGCCCGACACCCCTCTCATGGCCACAGGCATCCAGCCCTGGGAAGGGCTTTCGATAGCAGGGACACGTTTCTATACGCATCAGCAGTGGGAAAAGATGGATTACAACAATTCTGCAACTCCTGAGCTGGTTCCCAGGGGTGCGAGGGCAAACAGGAGCCATGGCAGGAGCTGGGGACCCAGCCGCTGCTTCTTCCTGGTCACTCACCAAAGGAGGAATTGCTGCAGTGACCTTCATCATTCCAGCTTTGCACTGAAAATAGGGTTTATTTAATACTGTTTCTATAGATTTCCTTTTTAATTTTTTTTTTAAACCTACAAACTCGGTAGTCGGCTAATCCAAGTGTTCTGCACTCCAATAAAGATTTTATTTCATACCACACAGATATACTCCAGCTGAGTTGCTGACAGATTTTAATGATAATCTCTCTTAAGAGCTATTTAGCAAGGTGGAGGTGAAGTCTCATGCTGCAGCAGAAAGCAAACCAGATGCTGTGTTCACCTTATTTTTCAATTACACCGTTCTGACCTTCACCTCTTCCTTCATGTCACCCTTCTGAAACAGGCTGCGGCATCCTGGTGGTAGCCAGAAAGCCATTTATAGACACCTGAGCAACCTCCATCATCTGCATCTTAAATAAACTAAAATCCTGGCACTGCTCCATGTCCTAACCATCAGAGGAAAGACAGATCCCGCAGAAGCAGCTAACAAACGAGGCACGTGTGCATATACATACGCAGACGTACGTTTTGCAATGCCCTATGGATAAGCCCTAGTTTTTCAGGGAAACCACGGAAAGGAAAATGAACTTTTAACTACAGAAAATCCATTTCTGCCATAACACCTCCTCTTGCCATCAGCCAACAGTCCCACAGCTGCAGCCTGCATTAGGTCCTTTCCTCGAGCTACTTGCCTACCGCAGGGACAAGGCTTCCAAGGAGCAGATGAAGTTCAGATAAGGTTGTGTTTACAGTTTTTCTTGGCACACGAATATCTTCTCTTTCTTAGAACCTCATGCTGCCAGACTAATTTAATACTTACAAACCCTTGCAGGGAAATAACACAGCAAACACAGGAATTTACAGAAGATGTAAAAGGCAGCTATAATCAGAGATATCCCAACAGTTACACCACACAATTTTTATGTCATTTTTCAATCACGGTTCCCTTAATGCATCCTTGAAAAATAAGGATCTCATCAGTCACAGCAGATTTAATAGCCAGGTATATTTTTACTGGAACAAAGCCAGAGTCAACTTCACATATAAAATAGCAGCGTTTGGATAATTTTAAATACTATTACCCAGCTCGGTTTTGTTTTTAAACCGTATTAACAATCCCAGGAGATTCTGCAGTATCACAGACCCTTATAAGAAAAAAAATACATATATCCCAGTGTTACCAAAAGCACTTACTCAAATGCATTTATTAAAATAAATCTGGCATTTTCCATCTTGCGTGTGGTCAGTTAATGGCAGCGAGTTAATTGATAGCTCTTGCCTGTGGATGGGAGCTGGGGGCCATTATGCTGCAATGATAAAGTGGGTGGCACTGGGACAAAGGCAATATCCACGCACCTGGGGAGAGTTGGATATTATTTACCCTCTTTTTCATGGTACCAAGAAGTGGAAAGGGAACGAACGGCAGAAGGGGGAAAAAAAAAAAAAAAAAAAAGAAAAACCACGTTAAAACCATTGATCGGATTTATTTCTGCAGAGTGTGCAGACCAAGCAAAGGAACAGTTTTTCTATCATAAACATTTCTCACTGCACAAAAACTATGCTTGTTTCCCAGTGTGTCAAATTGTTGCTTCGTAAGGTCGTGGCTAATTAGGCCATGCCAGTGGTTTGCAATGAAACACACAGGTGCCCTTTGCAGCTGGCAGAGCTGAGCACAAGCTTGGCTAACACGCGACCACCTCACAGGCTGCTTCGTACAGGAGTGGGGAGCCAAAGAGAGCAGAAAGCCACACATACCTCTGAAAGAAAGGACGAGTAAATACAAACCAGCTTGTAAGTGCTTTCTGGTTGGGAGAGGAGGACTCTGAGGTTCCATCGTTATCCCCAGCTCCAAGGATTCAGCTGCTTCTTGCAGAATTCACCTTCAATGCTTCATGTCCCCTCCCCATGTATTTAACAGGTTTCTCTTGTACTGCAACCCTAAAAGGTATAACTTGTTAGCATAACTCTTTACCAAGTTTTCAAATCATCACATGCAAATAGAGGAAAGTTATCCCCCAAAAAGTGGCATGGGGCTGTCCCTTTGCTAACAGTGATGGGGAAAAGGGGTGGTGGGGTTGGTGCCATTGTCCCATGTCTCAGGGACAAACTCCAGAACAATCTCTCCAGCCAACAACAAAAACTTTGCTCAGTTTTGAAAACTCAGAAGGAAGCCCCTCACCTGAGCCCAGCACAAGCTTGCAGTATCATGCAATCTACTTAAATGCTTTGGGGGGACACAATGAGGTCGGTTAATTCAAGGGCACATTGTATTTGGATATTCCTTTAACAGAGTTTAGAAGTAGAATTCAAGTCCTGAAGGAAAAAAAAAAAAAAAAAAATCAGTTAGAGAAATACACAGAGCAGCAGCCAAAGCAAAAATTTTGCTTACGAGCTCAATTCTCTTACTGTAACTTCCTGGACCGAGATTTTAATACTTTGACATTTGCGATGAGAAGCTCAAATGAAGAAAAAAAGACAATTAGTCACAACATCTGTTCCTTTTTCTATACCAGTCTCCCTAAAAGCACAGATATGACAAGCCTATGTCAACTTCCCATCTTTGCGCAGGGGGAACTACACGCGCCACGTCGCTGCTGCCAACAGACGTGGCAGAGCCTCCTGGTACCAACAAATTAATGACTCTCGCACTGATGCTTTCTCATTAAAAGGAGGTTATGCACTGGGGATCCCCACCCCCACAGCCAGCCCAGCAGCTCTATGGCATTTTATTACCAGTCTGGAGGACGTGTGGTACTTGCACCTTCAAGCCATCATGCAATCCAGGACCAACCCGTTGGCTAGTGTCCCAGCTTGCCCTTCACCCTGGGTAGCAGGAAAGTGTTTCATCATCTTTACTTTATCTTCAATTGCCATGGTTCCCAGCTTGGGGTTGTATGCAGACCTGGCTGATCTGCCAGAGGGACCAAAAGAAAGGGTTAACTTCAGAGCAGGCTTCTGAAATATTATCTCCAGCTTTGAAAAGTGTTACTGGACATGCAGCTGAGCAGGGTTCAGTGCAACCTCGGTAACAACATAAAAAGCCTACAGTTCTCTTACAGACCTAAAGATCTTTTGGCAGGAAAACATATAAAAAAAATTGATCACAATATTCATGAGTGGCTAAAGGAATTCAAAAAAACACTGCAGGGAAAAAAAAGAAA
Organism: Pterocles gutturalis; assembly: GCF_000699245.1. Taxonomy (NCBI): domain Eukaryota; kingdom Metazoa; phylum Chordata; class Aves; order Pterocliformes; family Pteroclidae; genus Pterocles; species Pterocles gutturalis. The sequence continues at coordinate 72,796 of NW_010110750.1, forward strand.
TAAAAGAAAACCCCAGGAGCTGTGGGCAGCCCTATATTCTAGTGCAAGATCCAGGCCAGAACTGAATATCTGCTCTCAGGTGGAAAGCAATCCGGCACTCAACAGGAACCTAAACAAACACCTCTCACTAATCTCAGATACTGGCTTTTATTACAAAAGTCTCTCCCAAGACCATTGGTGGATAAACTTAAGTGGCAACTCACCTGCTGAGTCAAAACACGTGGGGGGTTCTGAAAAAAACATTTGTTGAGCCGAGAAAAGTCCTTCTTCATGGCTGTCCTTGATGGGAATCCATTGAAGGGGACATGCATTCATGATTCTTGACCTCTGGGGACATACCAGGTCGTCACAAGCAATAGAAGTGATCCAGCAGACACACAGAGGAGCATTTCTCTGCACCAGGCTTTGCAGACCTCCAGCTCTGGAGGTAAACACATAAGTCTAGTGTACACGTTAACACTGGTTCAATAAATGTTTTTCAGCCACTCTGCAAATGTAGTTTCAAATCTGAAGTTTCCAAAAGCCTCAAGCACCTTCCTGTTCAAATAAAGTATGATGAAGACACTTACCATTTAACCAGTGATGCTTCCAGATGGAAAGGTAAAATTAGCTGGCATTCACTGTATGGCACTGAAGCCACTAATATCAGCACAGTTGTATTGAATTTCACCACCCACATGGAAGGAAACCAACATTTTTATTCTCTCCCATGGTTTGTAAAATTTATTTCAGAATTTTAGCTGTGTTGGGTATTTTCAGATTCGGTACATGGCTTCTGTGACAGTGTGACAGCTGTCATTTGTATGTTTGGAGGGTTTTTTAGTTAGTTTTTTTTTTTTTTTGTTTTTTTTTTTTTTTTTTTTTTGGAAGCCACAGATTTCTCTGCCCTCTCCACACGCTCTGCTTTGGTGAACACAACAGTTACAGGTTCAGTGTGCAAAGACATTCTGGTCTTTTTTATGCAGTGCCTCCTTCATTTCACTTACAACAGGTTTATCTTGCTGAACAAAGTGAACTACAAGTACCTCGGAGCCAGGCGAGACGGCAGATGCAGCAACTTATCTTCAGTCTGACGAGCCTCCCAGACACCCTTTGGGTTTTACAGGAAAATGAATGAGACAGGGTCAGGAGCTCATTCCCACTCAGAGACAGAGCAGGGTGCAACCCATCTGTATCGTTTCCACTTAAAGCAAACGATGGC
>NW_010110750.1:74033-74348 GCF_000699245.1 Pterocles gutturalis
GTCTTAAAGCTGACACCTACTCTATTTATTTTTCCCTCCTGATTTATATCCCTTTAAATCAATGCCCTGAAATTACAGCCTTCCCACAGGAATGCAGATCCCATAAATTTCTGACTTTTAATACCACTTTATTTCAAGACTGACAAACAGTAAGCCTTGTCAGAGCAGGTAATTAAGAAAGTTATGCTCGGTGTCACCGGATGGTGCAGAAAAGCACTTTCCTGGTGCCTCTGCCCATGTCTCTGCCAGGCACAGCTCTCCAAGGATGCCCAGGTGGGATTCAGGGTGTACCCCCATGGCCAAGTTGGAGATGAG